>NC_141756.1:94177336-94449836 GCF_982258835.1 Parasteatoda tepidariorum | reverse complement strand
TAGTGCCCCTGAAAGAGTGGACAAATATACAACCTAATATGTCTGAATTGACGAATGTGAACAATTCAGTGGGGATTGGAGAAAAAAAAGTTATTTCTTTCCACTTCAGTTTGTTGGGATTATACATATAAACAAAAAATCTATTTTAATTACTTTGAAGGAAATTTATAGTAATAAATACTATAATCCATTTAAGACCGTTTTCTTTCTTTGTCACATATTTAAGCCATTTTTCATACTTTTTTTCATGCAAATTTGTCTTTTATGCGTTTAAATTCTGCGAGCGAACTGCTATTAGTTTTCATTTAAAATATATGCGCATTGTTTACAAATATTACTAGGTTGTGAAATCAGCAAAATAAATATTTTTTATTATAATGATAATTATAATAGCAGCGATGGTTCAGAGGATAGAGAGTTCGCCTTCCAATGAGGCGAACCGGGTTCGAATCCCAGTCGTTACGAATTCCCCATCCGGCTTGCACCGACCACAGTGCTGACGTGAAATATCCTCAGGGGTAGACGGATCATGGGTTAGAGTCCCCTTGCCGTCAGGCTAACCGTGACAGTTTCTAGTGGTCTTCCTCTCCATGTAACGCAAATTCGGGTTAGTTCCATCAAAAAGATCTCCACGAAAGCAAATTTCTCCCAGTACTCGATCCAGGAGTTCCCTTGTCTTCTAGATTGGGTTCAAAATTACAAGGATACGGAGTTGAACATTAGTAGTTGTAAACCCATAAAATTTGGTTGGCTGTTCAACGACGGTTATGAAAGAATAATTATAAATATTTATTTATGATTTAAACCACTATTTTAAATAATAAAAACTTTACGTAAAGGCAAGTCGTTACATATCATAAAAGCATAACTGCCGTCTTAACGTTGCGTACATTCTCATTGAACATCAAATCCACATGGTATAATTATTAATAAATAAGATACAAATATATTTGACTGTCATCATCGTAAAATTAATGTATTAACCTGTACATTTGTTAGTCACTTATTTATCGTTAGTTGGCGGTATTTAAAAATAATATTTATTTGTCATCCCTTCTTAATGTTATTCTCTATTATTACGTTTTAGATTTTGATTATAATGCAAAATGAAATGCTTGAAACTAAAAATATGGTTCTTTTAATTGCGTGCTATTACCTTATTATGCAACATTTTATGATAAAGATATTTAATTTTCGTTTTTTATTTGTTAAAAGGTAAATGAGTTATTTCTTAAAAAATAAATTTTATTTAAAAGCAATGAAATAAAAAAAATGAATGCAATTTAAAATTCTAAAACAATTATGACTTATCTTTTCATACTATTTTTTAAATAATATCTTTGGTGAAAAATATTTCATTTTTCATTTGTGGCCGAAAATTAAATAAGAATTTTAAAAAGTAATTTTGTAGAAGAAGTTGGACTGAATTTCTTGATTAACTTAGAACTTTTTTTAACTAAATATTTTGTCAACATGTCTGCCCTTTATCAGATTTTGAATTTTTAATTGCATAAAATCTTTCAATTAATTTTGATTAAAATGTTTGCAATAATTCAGTTAATTTTGTAGGATGATGTTCGGTTTCATGTGCACATCCATGTTTCTATCCATGTGGATAAGTAATACAGCAACTGCAGCTCTTATGGTGCCTATAATTGAGGCAGTCATGGAAGAAATGGGAGATAAACCACCAAAGGATGACAACCTCAGGAAAAGTATGCCAGGAAATCGTAATTATTTAACATGTTTGTATGATTGCTTTCTATCGCAAATTTAGTTAAGTTCACAATTTAGTTTTTCGTCTATGGTACTTTCTTTCGGCGGAAGCCTAACTTTATAAATAAAGTACATAAGGGCAACTGCGAACGTATCATATCGAATAAAAGAATACTTTATTTTGAAAATAATTAATAAAAAGAATGGAGCAGTGGTGGCAATCTCACATCGCAATGAGGTGTTCCAGGTTCGAATCCCAGTGCTCACTGCTCTTTAGAAATTCTGCTTCCAGCTCACCCCGACCATAGTGATCACATGAAATATCTTCTGTGGTAAACAAAATCACTGGTTAGAATCCCCTTGATGTCCTAGCCGTGGAATGTTTTCGTGGTTTTCTTCTCTATGCTGGAAAATGAGAGCTAGTTCCATCAAAAAGCCCTCCTCGAAGACTAGCTCCCCAATGCTTGATCCAAGAGTTTTCTTATCTTCTGGGTCAGGTTCAAAATTACACGGGAATATAATTGAGCAGTAATAGTCTCAAACTCAGAATTGGGTCGGCTGTTCAACGCTGGTTATAAAATAGGATGTAAAATAAGGGGAATGAAATTTTTCATCTCTTTATCATTGATTATTTTAAACTAGGGTTTACGTCCAACAGTTGAATTTGCAATCCTGGAGCTGAAGCTATGTATAGCAATTAATTGGTTTCTGGTGCATATTATCTGAAAATGAATTAAAAAAATAAGCCGGATTATAATTTTCGTAAGAATGAAAACTAAAAAGAACTGTTATGAACGTCGAAAACTATTATCAGGAAAACGAGTTTATTTACGAATTTAGTAATTTGATTTTGGTTTGAAAAGTTCGATTGGTAAAACTGATGCAATTTGTTACTATCCTTTTCGTAATTTTTTAATACATTGATATTAGAAAAATTATATTTATTTACATAAAATTGTCATTTCTTTTTATTGGCATTTCAATTTTAATAATTTCGTAAAAGCAAACGAAGCACTAAGTAAATAATAGATTATTGATTGGATATAACAGGGCTCGAAAAAACTCAGAAATTTTACCCATCCCCGAGGACGGCTTGTCCAACAATGTACCCGTCCTCCTTTGAAACTAACCCGTCGCTACTAAATAAATAAAAATATAATTTTCTCTTATTTATTACAAACATTTATATAAATTGCACAATGAATTAGTAGTTACTAGGATTACAAATGCTAGGATTACATTATACAGTAATAATGGAAATACTAGGTTACTAATAGTAAAACCTAGTATTTCTATTATGAAATAATTTAGTTCTTTGATGAAATAATTTAAACGACAAAGGTTAAGTTATCTGTCAATTATCATGTCAATTTATCCGATGGTACTGCGTTTTTTAAATGAATCAAATATGACGTTTGCCAGTTCCACAATCAAGCCAATGATATAGAGAGGTTTCTGCACAAAAATCTGAAAGGGGTTTTCCATTTAGGTAGATGTTCATAAATGCCGTTTAACGCTTCTTGTTTAAGACCAGTAAGTAATGTGTTTTTTTTTGTAAGTTCATTGCTGAAAAGCCCCTTTCAACCGCTGCAGTACTCCCAGACAGAGAAAGCATCAATTCCACCATGTGTATTTCGAGATTAGAGGGTCATTTTGGAAGTGAGGCGCTAGACTCTTGTAAGATAACAAAAATTGAAAATGTATCACGAACATTAACAGGAAAATGGCCGTCCGCGCGTACGCTGGATTCGAGAAATTTGCTGTCCGCGGGGAATTTTTAACCGCCGAGGACGGGCGGTTTTTCGAGCATATAATGTAATTGCAGGTTTCAAAAAATGTTTAAAAGAAAAAAAAGAAACTGTATAAAAAGTTCTAACACTCGGAACACCAATATGGAGCCACTGATTTGAGTGAATATTTATTTCGACTTACCATTGTAATAAAAAAAGAGATCACTTAAGTTAGTTTCTTTTAAAGTAGTTGTTGAACTAAATGAGATAAAACTTGAACACCGAAATTTCAGTTGAACATGCTCATAGTTACGCAAGAACGGAATCATAATTCCACTAAAGCATGGTAAAAGTTTTCATTATAGTTTTAATACAATTGCACGCTATAAAATGAATTGCATTAATCTTTCTCGTCTTGGGCAAAATTAATGGCCCCAAGGCGACTAAATATAACGAATTAAAAATTTAAAAATTGTTTGCCAATCCCTGTCGATCGCTACTTTTTTTTGTCGAGAATGCACCTCCTGTGCATTTTATTTTTTTAAGAAATAATTATGGAATTAAGAATATTACGTAATAATCTGAAAATTACTTTATTTCATGCTTGATTCTTAAAAATGTTTTTCATTTTAAAGTCCTCTGATGTTCGCCATATTTTGAAAAATGTTTGCCAAATTATTAATATAAGCAATTTTTTTCATCGTTTATGATTTTCAAATTATGAAAACATGGTAAAAATACTTCAAACTAGCCTGTGGCGAGTAATTTTGTCCAATACTTTGGCGCTCCTAGTTGTAAATTGCGAAATCCGCAAGCGTATCTCGAAAATTATAACAGGTATGTAAATCTTAGTGATAGAACATTGAAAAGACGCACAAATTTTTAGGTTTTGAACATGTTATGATTATGTTATGCTACTTTTCAAAAATGCCAAGTTTTTAAAATAGTGTTTCTCAATGATAAACAAAAAATTCAATTTGCGGATGTTTCTATGCATTCTAACTATGATCTTCTGAAATTCGAAAAAGTACATATTCGTAACAGTCACTTTATATGTTTTATCTAAGCTCTTCAATAAATATATATATTAAATTATAGAGTATTAGTGTTGTAAGAGATTATACACATCGTTATAATAAATATCCACAATAAATCTCACGTATTTTGATTAAAAATCAAACGAGTGATTTCAATTTGGCTTGTAAAAATCCAACTAAATTCTCACAAAACATTTATGTACTAATAATTTGTCATGGTGCACAATTTCCGATATGGAATGCGAAATAAAATACGAAATAAGAAGTACGATTATTTAAAAGCAAACAGTGCGCAACAAATTTGAAAACGATATTTTTTTAGAATTCTTTTTTTCACTAAGTTTACTATGCATTGAGATTTGGTGAGTAAATTCTTGAAATGTGGGATCTTACGAAATACTCATCGAGTTGTGAATCAAGAGGATTTCATACCTTGAACAATGTTTTAATTTGCTTTGCTTATTTATGAATCAGAAATCTAGGTTACAGTTCAACGATTAGTGTTTTATTTTTTATTCAAAATAAAAGAGAAATAATTTCCTTATCATAATAATAAGTTGTTCTTTTTTTTATATAGTTTTTATCGAGATTAATTTACTGTACCAGATATATATCTTTGAAAAACTTCTATTTTCAAATATTTTTAAGTGAACTATAATCAAACCTGATAAAGATGAAATGAGCAATTAGTGCAATATAAAATGTCTGATATGTATTTAATATACAACGAAATCCGTATATTTTCAAGTTATTACATAAATAAAACTTTTGAGAGCAAGTGGAAATTGAGAGTTCCTTGTTAAATGTGCAACTTCCCGATCTCATTATGTCATAAATCAAAACAAAATAAAAACAGTCCGCTGACGAAATATTTTCACAATCACAATTTACCTTTTACTCTCAAACTGTCACCCTAATAGTAATAATTGAATAACCACTTTCCAATTTTATTATCAGCCTTCAATTTATCAGAACTGAAATAAGTGACATTTGACGATTTTTCAATTACAGTCAAAAATCTTTCATTAGTAATCGGAAAGTGACTCAGTGACAAATTGATATCTTAAAGTGTTAAACTGCAGATTGGAATGCGAAACTAAATAGTTTCTTAATCGCTAAATTTCGTAATAAGTCAACAAATGGAATATCTTAAAATAAGAACACAAAAAAAAAAATTTAAATGGTGGCTTGAATAAACAATTAGTCATTTTTACCTATTTTTTTATTCATTTAATGATTAAAGTACATTATAGTCCAAAGACTGGAAAATAGAATTTTTATTAAAATATCTTATGATTAGAACCGCACTAAAATTTTAATCCTTCAGAATCCACCAATTTGTGATGGAAAGATTACTAGATTTCTGATGGATTTACAAGAGTTCTTTAACAATTCACGTAGTTCCACATTGCAATGTATGCATTAAATGTATTTCGCTTCCCCGAATATTTTTAAATAAAGTAAGTAAGTTAAACTAAATTTTTTCACATATTTACAGTATTCTTTTGCGAAATTAACTTTTCACAACTATAGATTATTTTTAATTTGTATTTTCTTTAAAAAAATATAATTTAATCCAAGCAAAAAAAAAGTTTGCAAAAATGAAACTGATAGTAATGGATGATGATAGTAATGATGATAATAATAACGATGATGATAATAAAAATCATAATAAATATATTAAATGAAAAGGACCTAGCGTCACATTACCAACTCATTAGGTTTAAAGAAAAAGGGGCTTTTAAATTATTAGAATCTACCGGCCACTGGCGACTAGAAAATTAAAGTTTTCAGGTTCATGAAATACGTTTTAAGTTCAAAAAATCTTCGTGCGCTGAGGCAATAGTTATTCTAAAAACAAAGGGGCCCCATCCGCTCTTGTGGTAAGGGTTGTAGTAAAAAAAACATTTTTTTCCATCAAAACTTATCTATACGGTAAAGAAACGTAAAAATAGTTTTAAAATGCTATTTTTAGTTTGAAAAATAGCAGCGCTAAGCGGAGATAAAGCAGCTTCTTATATGTTTTACGTAGCTCGACTGAACTATATTTGCCAACAGCGGGAATGAAACAAGAGATGCGATGAGCTCAACTCAAACCCATCACTTGTTTGGCTATTATGCCATTTCTTATCATTTTCAAATTAAAATAAAATGTCCGCTTCATTTACTAAGTATTAAAGAAATGTGTAAAAGCTTAAGTGTAAAGAATTAAGAAGCATTAAATCTCTCGATTCTAAATCTCAGTAATATACCTAACTTAACATTTTTTGTACACATTTTGGGCTTATATCTTAGTGATGTTTGATCTTTATCAGTTATATTAAATCTCGGACTTGGATCTCCTCTAAAAATATATTATGGAGCCGTTCAAATGCTACGTAAGCACCAAACAGGGTGAGGAGATTTATGATCTATTTATTTTCGTTGACTAAAAAGGAAGAGGGGTAAGGGCAACGCTTACGTAAGACATAAAGTCCCCTTACTTTCGAAATTTTCTTAAAGAGTAAAAATAAAATTAATTACACATAGAAAAATTAAACATGGGGAATGATAGTTGAATTCAGGGAGGAAAATTCTTAGAGTTTCAAAGGCAAAAAGTTTCGATCACAAAAGGAAAATACCAGTTTCTCTAAGTACATTCTACACAAAATTTTACATTAAAAAAATCTTTATTATAACTTAATCCTAAAACTAGATTACTACACTACAGTCAAAATTAGCGCAAAAACTAAGGGGGTTACTGCAACTTTCGTAAGCATGGGAGGGGGTTTGTGATTTGCATATTTTTGATGACAAGATCGGGGGTGTTCGAAATTTACTTACGTAATATTTGTATGTCCCCTATAGAAATCATTCATAAGCTCATTAGACTAATTTTATATAATTCATTCAAAAACAAAATAATCACCATAACTTAGATGCAAAATTTTTATGTAACTGCACCACCATTTCGTATATCTCAGTTAGTAGCTGTAATATAAGATGTGCGATATACGGTATAAAATTTAAGAGACCCACGCTTTAAATAATGCCAGGAAATGCGATTTTTACTTAGATATATACAGCCTAGAACAAAGTGAACTCTTAAGTGTAATAAAATATCTATTTAAAAAATTTACTGAAACTTAAGTACATTTTTTTTTCAATAACACTAGAAAACAAATTTTTTGTTCCATTTATACAAATACTTGATCTTCTCTAATTCGAATGCGAGGACTTAAAACCTGAAATTAATTTTGTCTCCTACAATTACAGATTTTTTAAAGGACTATTTTAGTCTATCTTTGGTCTAAATATACAAGTTTAAAACTGTTATGTATAGAAAGGGACACGTGAGAAATTTTAAGGACAGTTAGGGCACATCATCAGAATTGAAATGGCATCAGAACTCATGCTCTGATATGTCATAGTCCGCGCCTCAGGACGTTTCCCTATTCTGACCTGTACAAAAGCACACGAAGAAACATGTCATAATAGGGTAGCTCTACTAGCGGCGTATGACTACTTTTCCGGTCACAGGTTCCTATGCGATTTTAATCCTGATGATGTGCCCTAATTCATCTAGAAGTTTTAGCAACGACCCCCTGCCATACATAATGTCTTTAAACCTGTGCATTTCGACAAAAAATCACTCATTTTAAAAACAAAAAAGAAACTGTGGCTTGGTGAGTGAAATTAATTACAGATTTTAAATAAGCGATACGACAGTATCTGAGATTTGTTGAAAAATCTCATGCAACAGAAACAAAAAAAAAAAATTGTTCCCTAGTGTAACAATAGTCCCTAGTGCCGACAAAATTATACATTTTAACTTTTAACATTTTTCGTACATTATAAAACATTTTTAAATTACATTCCTTTGCGTTTTGACCATAAAACAAAATCCATGCATAAGATATGCCACTTTACTGTGCGAAATCGAACTTCTTAATTTTCGTATAATTTTTCAATTTAATAAAAACTCCGACAAACTAGGGTAAACCCAATTATATTCTGACGTAAGCTATAAGGCTTAATAAAGACATAAAACAGAACAAAAAATCAGGAAATATTTTTTTAATGGCTAAACATTGTACCAAATGTTGTTCAATGTATTGGACGCTGGCTCTCTAGAAGTTAAACGGACTATTGAATTAATGTTCCATTCAAACATCTGATTTACAATTTACCTTATTTTCAGTTTCAGTCATTTCTGTGGAACATAAGGTACCTACAGATCCACATTGTAAAGAGCTTGATACTAAATGTTCTCGGAACAGTGCTGAGTAAGTATTTCTCTTCATTTATTTTGCATATAAGTTTTTCTTAAAAATAAAACTCATTAATGAGAAATAGGGCTTTTTTAAACCAATTTATCACCTTCTTAAAGCGACTCACAAACTTATTATTATTATTATTTTTTAATATTACAAACTCGCTTTCGCGTCTGTGAGAGCAGTATCTTGCGATCGAAATTTTGTCCACTTCACAACTAGCTAGAGCACTCAATCTGTATTAGAGCTCTATGACTGCTGAAAATGAGTGTTTCAATCGCTTCGTGATCACTACAATACTCAGACGGGGGTCTCAGAGGACGAGTTCTGTAACATTATATAGGTTTTTCGAAATATGAAACACGCTGTATTTCTTTTATTTATCGATCTCTTTTCTTCTGCTGATCGCCTTTCTCGATATATCTCTTATTTAAACTATCTGTACCACGTTCTCATTTTACGAATACAGAACCTTCTGTGAACCAAAATGAAAAGATCTGTTGGTCAACCTGGTATTTTTCTGATAAATCCAAATCTGCAATAAAAGAATTTGTGCTTTCCTATTTAATGCTTTAAAATTATTCCCACCCGACTCTCAGGTAGTGAAAGGAAGGGTCGATTAAAAATATTTTGCTTGCGTTTTTTTTTTTATATATATTTTTAATGGGTATGTGTTTACGATGGGTATACGTTCCACTAAATAATAAGAAATCTCCAAAGTCTCCCCCTCCCTTAATATTTCGCATAAATAAATGTAAAAATTCTTGAATCATTGTTCATTTAAATCAATTTAACTAGTTCAAATATAAGAAAATTAATTTTTATTTTGCAGATATTGTAATCTTTTTTAAAGCAAAAATTTGAGAACCATTACAAATATGTTTCAATTTCATCACTTTCGAAAATTGGACGTTTAAGACACATATGCGCGACGCAATAAATCTCGAAACAGTTAAAAAAAGCTTTCTTGCTAACCCGTATAGACGACAAAATTATTCTTTAAAACTTCAAAGAATTCTTTACTTAGGTTTAGAAAATTATGCATCTAAATTTTTAACTTTTTGACAAAATGTTTATATATAAATTACACAGAAATTATATTAGTTTTTAAAGTACTTTTAAATTTGAATACTTCGAGAATATTCAATCGAACTTATAAGATTGAAGCTATATATATATATATATATATATATATATATATATATATATATATATATATATATATATATATATATATATATATATATATATATATATATATATATATATATATATATATAGGCTTCGTAGTGATTGAAAATAAAAATCAGGACATTTTACTAAAAATCAGGATATTTTTATGGTAGGTGACCCCACATGTTGGACTATTTTTATGAAGGTGAAATTAAAAGTTAAAAATATTGTTTTGTATGGGATATTTTTTTAACTGTCCCCAACATTTAAAAAAAAATATGGGCAATATCCGACGTTCTTAAATCAAAAAAACTAAGATTGTAACTACCTAATTAATTAGAAATGTTTTTTTTTTAATAAAAGGTGCAATTTCAAGTGAACTTACACAGCGACAAATCTCTATCTTAATTTTTTTACTTTGGAAGTAGATTCCTCAATGTAAAGATAGATTGAAATTAGTTTAAAAGAAAAATATTATGGTTATTTTTATGCAACAATTAAAGAACAACAAAAAATTACTTCAGAGTTGAATCTTACGTAATAAAGAATAAATGTATACAAAACTGAACAAATGATAGAAACATATTAAATGTCCTACATTGTAATCTGGAAAAAAAATCACGAAATGCTTCTTTTAAAATCGGTGTTAGTTGAAATAAAAAAAAAAGAAAAAAAGATAGGAATCTCAGGACAAAACGTGACATATCAGAACAAATAAGGACAGAGTGTTTTTAATCAGAAAAATTGGAAATATCAAGATAATTGCTAACCCTGTACATGCATAAATGTCTGATTGGAGAACCATTTAAAGGTAAGAACGATACAGATGGCTTTAGCTTTTAAAATTTGTATTAATATGTACAGCGTTACTATTTAGTTTAATCTTAAACTTAAAAAACACGTCATCCTATAATGTTATTCTATTTGCGACGTTTAAAGTGTGACTTATGTTATTTAACATTCATACTGTTAATCCATTAAATTTTAGTGGAAGACTAAAATAATTGAAATAACATTGAAAACATGGCAACACTTACTCTTAAGTTGTAAAATTAATTTCACGATCTTTTAAGATTTATAAATTACAGATAATTCTCATGAAAAATAAAATTACATGCACGTTTGAATAAAAATCTTAATAAAAAAATATATAAATAAATAATTTAAAAAATGCAATGAAAAAAAGTCTGAGAGTCCGTTCACACTTTGTCTCGTAAACATATAAGCGGAGGTATACACGCCAGGAGTTTACAAAATTCCGTTCCGATTTCCAAATTTTGTAGAAAATCAAAATAAGAGTAATTCACTTTTAAATAAATTTCCCTCTGAATTTTAAAGTAGTGCTGGAAAAAATAACCGTCATGGGTCATGATATACTTAATAACGTTAAGAATATTAAGAGTCAGAATAAAAAATGAAAAAAAGTAAATCAAGTAAGTAAGCGCAAGTAATTTCAAGCCCATTGTGTGGCAGGGAGGGTCATAGAGGTTTAATTAGGCTCCACAATTTAGAGCCCTATGGCGTGACGCAGTCGATATGAATAATCGAAACACGAAAATCTACGTGACACTTAGAATGAAATCAAGCATAATTAAAGCAGAAAACCAGGATAAAAAGTTAAGAATTTGACTGCAATTGTAATTATTTAAAATTTCAAAGCAGCTAACACGACATCCTAGACATTTTCGCATTTCAGGAAGTTCCTTTACAAATGAAATCATCGTTTAATGCTTTAAACACGTATTATGTCGGATTTTTAAGCTACTCTTCATTCGATTAAGCAACTTAGATAAAAAAAAATATAGTGAAGAGTTAGCAAAAATATAGTGTAGAGGGCGGAAATACTATAGAGAAGGTATTGATTGGGGAGGAGTAAACTAACTAAATAAATCCAAATTCGATTTGCTTAGTTAGTTTCTTTTTTCTTTATCAAAAATTGTAAATTTTGCTTCGAAATTTTTAGAAAACGTAAAGAAATACTTGTAACATTAGTGTATTATTGTATTTTTACGATTTCAATCTTCTGAGAATTCACAAACTTTGACTTTTTCTTAGAATCAGCTTTCTTGTACTGCTCTTCTCTCTTGATCTTCATCTATTAGAAAACATAGAGCCATATATATATAAAACTGTTTAATTTTTTTTTACAGGAATGTTGTCCATAAAAGCCAAATGATAGGAGTAATAAAGCGAGCCATGTTTTTAAGTGTTGCATATTCTGCCAATATTGGAGGAACAGGAACGTTGACGGGCACAGGACCTAACTTAGTAGTCAAGTCTATTACGGAAAAGTAAGCAATGGGAGAAAGTACATAATATTGAATTAAGTTAAATAGCAAAATGATTATGAACTTTTAACTTACAAAAAGTCATTAGAGTTTTTGCGTTTTTTTTTTATTGTTATAAAGCTTTTTGCAGAGGAAAACAAAAAGACCACAGTAGAGTACCTTGAACTCAAAGTAAAACTTGAATTTTAAATTGTTTATACCTACGATTTTGTTAAAAATAATTGAAGCACTTTAAAATGAAAAATAGCTTAAATATTGAAAAAAAAATTATTTAAAAAAATAAGAAGAACCACAAAATATTTGCTTATGATGACGAATAATGCTACGTTAGAGTATCACTTCAAATATTAAAAAATTTGATCAAGAACGTTTTTCATTTTCATAATACTGTTACTTTTCCTCAGACTTACATTTGACGCTATTTTTCAGAATAAACATGGGGGTGCTAACTAAAGATAGGCAAAACTTAGCCAGGCAGTTATGGATATATGCTTCAAAAATAAAACAGTTACAAGAATATCATATTATTCGTTAAAAGCTGTAATTCCATGTGATGACCGAGGCTTTGAAAAGCAGCTTTAAGTTAGTAAAATTCTAATTAATAAAGGTAAATGCTGCACTAATTGTTCTCTTTGCACTATTAAGAGTTTGATTTTTCCCAAAGTTTTTCTCTACAGCAAGGCGGGAGGTTTGAGTCGTAAAGCTATTCTTTGTATGATCTGATATAAGACATTAACATTGTTAAAGGGAAAACGAGTCAAAACTTGGTACTTTGGCGATATGAAACATGAAGCCAAGGTCGCCAACACGTGGGAACTAATGCCAGATTCTGGTTAATGTTGTATGCCATCGACTATTGATAATGCAAATAGGTGAATCAAATACGACAGATGATAATAATGTATATCAAATACGAAAAATATCACAATTTGGTACTAATCCGTTTTAGGGACCAATATTCGTGTTGGCGATAACGCGGAAAAGCAGGCGCCAATACGAATATTCTATGACCAATAAATACCCAAAATTTAAATTTAATCGCATTACAAACTATAATTTTAAAGCATTTCATACGAACATTTAAGGATTTAGAAATAAATGAAACATTCAGCGTAGCAATTAGAATTAAGAAGCATTCAAAGTGAAACTGGTTCATTTATCGTCACAGCGTACGCAGCTGAACTCTTTTTTGAAAATGAAAATGTATTTCTTGAAAGTATGAATTTCAAAAATAATTCCAAAAGTTGCTTCTTTCAAGGACGGGCATAAGTCAGACATTCTGCAAATATTTTGTAAATTTAATCTGATATTACTTAGTACATATTAAAGATAGTAAACATATTAAAGAAAGTAAACATATTAAAGAATAATAGTATAAGCTTATTTTCAGACTTTTCCCCGACTGTCCGGATTTGTCTTTCGACAAATGGATGATGTTCAACGTCCCTGTTATGTTGATGGTTGTCGCCATCGCCTGGGCTTATCTCTATATGTTAAATATACGAAAAGCGTAAGTCTTACTCCATCATTTTGTTTACGGAATTAAATTTTAAAAATATATGTGTTTTCCTTTTGTTTTGAAAAAGAGAGTAATACCCAGATAGCAAAATGAGGTTTATTTTCACTCAACAAAAGCCTTTTAATCTAAACCTGAAAAGATTTATAACCCGGTTTACGTGTAAACCTTCTAACCTTAAAACGAGATCTATGACAATCTTCTCTATTCTACGCTACATTACCCTAATCCAAAACCGTGGAAAACAACCTTCTATATAAAAACCTTAAATTGAGATAGATTTAAGGTTTTCAAGCGTGAAAAAAAAACTTTAGTAAAGCTAGTCTCAAGGTGAAAATAATCTTAAATCTAGGTAATTGGGTATAATATGATAAAAACACAACTACTTCGATTTAGTAGGAACAACATATGACGCAATGCTAAACGAATGGAATTTAGTTGATGTTTATTTAGTTATTGTTATTAGTAGTTGTTATTTGTTTTAGTTGTTGTTGTTTATTTAGTTGTATTTAGTTTCAATAACCTTTCTTTATAATGCAATAAAATCTGGCGAGCAGCTATTTAAACGATCGAACACTTCGTTTGTTTATTTGTGGCTTGAAGTTAGGTTCGCAGAAAATGCCGTCCATGGGTTAAATTTAGTAGGAACAACACAACCTGTGACGTAGGCTATATTATACCCAATTATAAGGTTTCTTTTCTCAGTCTTGAAGGCCTGGTTTCTTATGACAGGACGCCGTCCGCTGGAAATCAGCGCTAACCTCTGATTGGTCCATTTGTGAGTTTGATAGTATACGTCATCGAACGCTCATCTTGAACTACAATTGCCATCCAACTCAGCTGCAGTTGGATTACAACGTGACGTTAACCACAGAAACAATGGCGGACAACATCCAACAGCACATTCAAATCAGCCAAGATTTTGACATTATACATAGCTTCTTCATTAAACATAGCACTCTTCATTTAGCTCAGCTATAATGTGTTTTTTCTTAGACAAAGTCATTATTTGTTCTCTAAAACACAGGACGACGAAAACAAAATCTATACAAATTCAAAATAAATATTGGTTTACGTTATTAACGCATGCGCAATGAGAGATAATGTCTGCGTTGGACCGACTGCTCACGCTGAGCTAACAAAAAAGTATTTTTTTGGCGTCAGCTCTACGTCAACTTTCCGCTGACGCCCAGATAAAGCGCTATTTCTAAGAAACCAGGCCTTGAGCTAACAATCCAGTATTTTGTTGGCTGGACGTTGACGTCCCGCTGACGCCCAGATAAGGCGCTTGTCCTAAGAAACCAGACCTTAAGCTACCATTTTACCTAATAAGTGACAATACTTTTTAAAAAAGCTTTAAAAAATAATTTTTTATCCTTTTAGGATGAAATGTTTGAAACTGCAATATTTTTGCTTTATTGAAAAAAGGTTTTTAGTACGAACATTTTCATGATAGTAAAAAGAAAATTCCGACGCAAGGTTGCCGTAAGGTTACATGCTTTCTGGGATAATATTAAATTGACGGCGATATAATTGGCGTTCAAGGAGAAGTTTTTGGCGATGATAATTATCATCGAATTTCCGAAGCAAGGAAAACTGTTCACCAGTTTCTATTAAGTAACAAGTTCTGGTTTGTGTATATGTTTGCAAAACGGAAAACCTCTTCGCACGCTTTAGAACCGGTCTTTGTTAATATTCAGAGCATAGATGAGACTTTTATGAGGAAAATATTTGCGTTTTGGCTTTAAGCTCGGCTACCAGTTTGTTTAGCTAGGTCAAAATATTGAAATACTTGTCCATTATTGAGATTATAGCACTATCATACTCAACAACCAAGAGCTGTTTTATAATTTTTGTTGGTGAATAAACGATATGTGAAGCTTTCTAAAAAGGAACTCAACATCTAAGGACAGCTTCTGGCGTATTCCTGCTCCAGTAACTCACATAGACCTAAATGTGCCCTATCTTAGACTTAACATAAAAAATTTAAAAATATAATATGAAACAAAAAATTTTCGAATATTTATAATTGTTAATGTTGTTTTAAGTTAAGAAAATAAAAATAGTAATTGAGATGAAAGGGTAGAATTAATGTTCTAAATTGAAACACTGTATACACTTACCATATTGAAATGATTTGTTTCATTAACTCACTATATAGTAATTATATTCAAAGTTTAGTTAAGGGTTGTTATTTATAAAGTGAACTAAAATTGTTTCATAAATTAAAAAAAATATGTACATTTTTACTTTTATTGTTATTTTTCTGGCGAATGCGTTCTCAATTCGGTCCCCCCCCCCTTACACACACATACCGTGGAGGTGCTATCTACGTCATTGCCATCCGCCGATGTGTTTATGAGGCGAAATGTAAACAGGCTCGATATTCCAGGGGGATTTCTTATTAAGATTAGGATTTAAGTTTTCGTTCAATATCATTGTTTATACGATTTTTTCAAGTTTAATATATAATTGCAATAGTTTAATAAATACTATACATATTAAATGGAACTAAAATATTTGAAGTAATTAATAAATAGAATGAATACATTTGTTTTAACCTCAGAACCTGTATGAGATTTATTTTCACTTGATATTATTCTAAATAATAAAACAAAAGCTAAAAAGAAAAGCTAGTCCTGTAAAGGAATAACACCACAGGTAAATGCAAAACTTGAAAATTATAACGTTGACATAAATTTAAACTTCGGCGTGAAAATAATTCGGAAAAAATAATCCGAAAGGAACATCCCTTTCCTTTTGGCCACTTACACCATTTGTTTATAGCTTTATACGGTTAACCATGCATATCGACTCAAATGTGTAAATTGTTAATCCTTATATCACTCTGCATGCCTTTAATTCTTTTTAAAAGCCAATTTGAATAAAATTGGTCCCGCAGTGGACTGATCGTTAAGACACGGTTCCCAGCAGATCACCGAAGTCCAGCATCATTGGCTGCGGTCAGTGCGCGGGTGGGTGACCACTTGAATTAGTCTGCGTAGGGACCTAGGATGTGCGGTATCCTCGTTAAACTGTTCTACCGTGAAGTGCTCGACTTCACGTGCAGATCGTCGGGATACCGAAGCGGCGGTACCATCCCCTCTGCAGAGGATCAAAATTGTGATGGCATGTCTTCGGATCATTCTCAGGGATGTTTCCCAGACCGTCGCCAATAGCCCATTGTGCAGCTCTAGTGTGACGTAAACGAACTACAACTACAAAAATAAAACCAACTTCCTTTACATATTACGGAAAGGAATAAACAATAAAAACTTCTAAGGATGGTCCAAGAGATTATTCCACGTCAGTAATATGATACATAAGAGCTAAAAGCAGGATGATAATCCCAAAGCCACGATCGAGATTCGGACCTGGCTTGCTTTGTCAGAAAAAAAGGTACTCAATCTGCTGAGCCACCTCAACCCGACTTCTAAACACAATTAACGTTTGAACTTTGCTCTATTTAAATATCATTGCTAAAGTCATCGTAAATATCAGATGACTTAAGTTTGTTTTAGACCTATTCATTAGAAAAATAATGGTGGAAATAATTATATTTAAGAAATTTAAAAAGAGGAGCTTAAATACTTTTTTTTTATTCATTAGTTCAAGCATTTATACACCGGAACTGAAAGAGAATCTGAAACAAATTATTAAGAAGAAACACTTAGAGTTAGGACCGATGAGGCAAGTATTGAAAATTATTTTTTACATTAATTTTGAATACCTTTAAGAAAAAAAAACTTAATTCTTAAAGCTTACTACCAACAAAAATCAACTCTGATATTGTTGCAGTCGTCGGCCATTAAGGCAGACGGAGTGCGATAGTTCTTGTTTTCCAGTGGCGCCATCTATGGTCAAGAATTCGACTTCTGCCACACTCGTTTATAGGACGAACCCATTCATACATCCACAGATCATAATTTTGACCTGAACCAGAGAACGATCAATTTCCAACTCAGTACCCCCAGACGTATTGATTTGTTATGGGAACATGGAGGACTTTGTGACCCGACAGATTTAACGTGCACCAGTCACCATTTACTATAAGTAGAGTCTCTGGCCGGTTGGATTCGAATTCACGTTCACCCTGCCAACCAGGCTATCTCGGCCAATCAACTCTGATTTTTATAGGAATACATAACTTGTTACAATAAAATTCCTCAGAAAAAAAAATAGCCTCTGAAATTGAAACAAAATGAGTGTTTTTTAATGATCATCTTAATTATATATTTTGACCATTTTAATTATATATATTCAAAATTTAAGCCAATGAAGAACACACGTCAGGAGTCACAAATGAATATTAACTTGAAAACCATAACGATGACAAAAACTTAAGGTTTGGCGTGAAAATAATTCGGAAATGACTTCCCTTTTTTTAGCCACTAACACCATTCGTTTACAGTTTAGGCAAAAAATAGTCTCTAAAATAGAAATAACATAAATGTTTTTAAATGATCATCTTAATTGTATATTTATAGAATCTTTGTCAAAATTTAAGCAAAAAAGAACACACGTCAGGAGTCACAAATGAATAATTAAGTAAGGGGAAAAAACGGTATCTAAATTAAACAAATTACTACTGGGAAAAGCGAGACTAACACCCTGCAAAACCTGTATGATTGCAGGGGGTTGAAATATTCAGGTTAATTCAATATTATTATGTAAAAATCTGCATGTAAATCTAGATCATAAAAAAAAAAACAATCGTACAGGTCTCAAATGCAATGTTCACGTGCAAAAAACTAGAAACAGACCAAAAAGAATGATTATTTGTGATACAAAAACGAGTCAACTGGATCTTTAAAAAAATTCAGAAGTTCGAAGTTGCAACCAGCTGCTGTGATTCATGCCTTGCAACGATCGCAAAAATGCATTTTTGAATAAATAATTTGTAGGTATGTCGCGCATTTACGACTATGCATTCTTATCATAATTCTTGCTTGTCTCACTTACCTGAAGATTTTTGAACAAATATTCTGAATCAGCCTGTATGTTAAGGACGGTACTTACGGAACACTCTGCAGTTCTTGTGAGATTTAAATTGTTTTAAATTTTTAGATTTCAGGAAAAAGCTGTGGCAGCTCTATTTTTCTTGCTTGTCATGTTATGGATATTTCGTGATCCACAGTTTATTACTGGTTGGGGAAGTTATTTTCCATTGTAAGTATTTATTTTAATAGATATTTTTACTTTTTATTTTGGCGAGCATTCCGAAATACTCGCCAAAATTAACACTCGAAAGTAATTGCCAAAATTATTTCATTTACAAATGTCAATTTTTTTATTTATTTAAAGATAATATGTTCGTTATCTTCATATTTCCTTCTAACATAACTTTACAATAATTGCGAATATCAAAATAAGCAGAATATCTTAGTAGCCTCGTAGACATAATAAAAATCCGATTTATGATGCCAAAAAATTTTCATTGATTTTTTTTTAAAGTTTTGAACTGTTCCCACAGTCTAATCTAAGTATTAGAATGTTCACTTTGTGCAATATAAGAAAAAAGATATCAGCTTGAATAACTTTTTTTCTAATAATCAGAATTTCACAAACCAAGTGCCAATCATAATGGCAGTGTTAATAATTTGGTGCTAACTATTAAGTTACAGTATCAGACACAAAAACGTACTTTAATAAACATACTGTTTTTCAAAGGAATATAGGACCTAAAGGTAACTCGCACCGACTCATTGAGTTTGAGGAAAAAGTGACTACTAAGTTGAGCCTACCGGCCACATACTGAAAATTAAAATTTTCAGTTCGATTTTATTCTCATTGCTTTTTTTTTCTTCTTTTAAATTCTCATTGCTATTTTTTCTTTTCAAATACAGAAGGGTTTCAGATGCTACCCCAGCAATTGGAATTCCGATTCTTCTGTTTCTGATTCCATCTGAACCCACGCGTATAGGAAAGAGTAAACCACTCTTGTGGAAAACACTGCAGCACAAAGTTCCTTGGGGTGTCATAATATTACTAGGGGGAGGATTTTCCCTTGCTACGGCGTCCGAGGTAATATTACTTTTAGTAAATATTTTAATGATTCCTATCATAATATTTATTTTAGTCAATTTAATATTATCAATTTGTAAAGGGATTCTGAATACAAGATGTTATCAGTCACATTCATGATTATTTTTACATAACTAAAACATTATCAAAAGTTGACACATCATAATCGAAAATAATGGCATACCTGCAAGTGACGTAGTGTGGGTATCTAGATCCTGATTGGTTGCAGAAACGTTTCGTCTTTTTACGTTAGCAACTGTTCTTTCCATTCTATTTCGAGTAAGACAAAGGCAATGATTTAGCCGATACAGCAGCGCGATCTGCTACTACTACTTTAAATTTATCTATACCATTCTCAGATGTAAAAATACATATTAAAAAGTATATAAAATCTTTATGGCAGCAGCAGTGGGATAACCAAGTGAATAATAAGTTGCACGCTCATAAGTCAAATTTGGAACCCTTTCTGTGTTGCGACTACGTAGTGCAGATGTTAAGCTTACCCGTCTGCGAATCGGACACAACAGACTGACCCATCTACATTTGTTGTTTGGTGAACCACCTCCTCAATGTAACACTTGTGATGTTTTACTTTCGATTCACCATATTTTAATTACTTGCCCGTATTTTAACAGACATCGTCTTGCCTTTTTTGGCAGTTCTATTTTATCTATGGGAGATTTGTTAGGTGACTCCCATCATCCGAACATTTTTGCATTTTTACGTGCTATTGGCATTTTAAATTGTATATAAGTTTATTCTGTTCATGAATTTATTCATTTTTAGAAGGATATTCTTACTTTTATACTATTTTACTGTGTTTTAACTTTGACGTGATTTTATTCCACTATTACCGTTGATTGTTTGTATATGATTTTATCAATTTTTAATTATATTTAGGAAAATAAGTATGCACTTCAATTTTGACATGTATAAACATATTGTTTGGCGCAGCATGTCCACATTTGGATTTTGTGCCATTAAACTCTACATTCAATCAATCAATCAATTCGAGTAAGACAAGCCCTTCAAGTATCAATTCTCTTAAGTGACGCATTCTAAATTCTTTCACAAAGATTCTTTCTCAAATATTTCAATTCTTTCAGTATATATTTACACAGAGGCAGGCACAAAGCCATGCGGAATATAAACAAACTAATTATGCATCGAAGTTTCCAGGTACACAAAACAAAAATATATCACTGCTACAATAAAATACATAAAAAAATGAATCTAAGTTGAGTAAAAGAAGCAGACGAGAAAGAATTATATTTCAACTAATTGTAAATTCATTCAATGTGTGACACAGCTTTGTATTTAATTAACTTACCGTTAATTAACATTCTAACTTATGTAGAGAAACTTTAATACGCCATTTTACAGATAAAGATTAGCTGGCGCTGCCGTCATAGGTCACATGCTTGAGTATGGGAGGTTTTCTTCTTAAAGTCCAAGAACCCAATTGCAGTGAAAGTTGAATTAAAAATATCAAAAATCAGTTTAATTGTCGGCCAAGACTTGAAAGGCCACAAAGGGGATAAGATCACTTAAAACAGATTTTAGTGTCAATCGACAATCACACTGATTTTATGCTTTTTTAATTCCACTTTTTTATTGATTCACTTTCACATCGTCAGAAATTGATGTGATTTCTTTCCCACATGAATATTAATGTCGTATCAGCTTGAACATTTTTTTCTGTTGCTGCTTTTAATAAGGATTCTGAAAACGTATTTGGGGTGTTTCATAAAGACCGCCTTTCACGCCACGTCAGTCATTGGTGACTGACAGTGTAAAATACGATAGGAAACCTGATTTACATTATTTTAAGTAATTACTGAACATTTGTTCGAAGTTTCGTTTTTTAATTACTTCCAATAGTTAGTACTGCGTCTCGCATTTCTGCAACACCATACATGCGTTTCTGAGCAGCATACGTGACCTCACGACGATTTCCTTAAAAATAAGCCTAACGCTCAACGTGTTAATATACACTATTAGAATCCTTAACGCAAAATGAAAACAAAAAATTATGCTCATTGGTGTTCGTAAATTAATATTTTAGTGCGGGGAAATCTAAATCTGACTAATTACAGTACAGGAAGGCGAATGTAAATTACCAACAAAACAAATTTGGCTGAGGGAGAGTTGAAAGACTATTATTCTATTTTGATGTATTTCGTCCAACTTCATATACATGTCCGACTTCGATATCGTTATGTTATTTCTCAATGTTTGAACTTTTAATGTTCATTTTTAATAAGTATTCTTAAAATCCATACGTAGAGCGGTGTTTAAGGAACACCCTTTATTATCACCTGTGATTACACAACGGCCTGTATCAAATTTAATTGATGACAAACTATTGATGTATTACAACTCGAAATACATATACACTGTGTTATAATATAAAATCAGTCACGGTAGGCCGGTTCTTGTTTGAATCTCGAATTCTGATACACAGAAAAATCCATGCTTTAACACATTTTTGTGTAACGCAAACATGCTGTTATCTGCAAACTTAACTCATAACTTCTCGTAAACTTCTTTTAAGTCTAAGTATAAATTCGCAACGCAAATGTCTGCAAGTTTTTAATCTCATAACATTGATGCAGACATACGTTGATTGTTCTTGTCCCAAGACTTTGTCTATTACATTACATATTTGAATATTCAAGAGTATATACATTCAAAGACGAGAATTTTTCAGAAACGTTAAAGAGTTAGAGAGATTTTCCAAAGCATTGCGATTTACTCTAATGCCATTTGCACTACGCCGCCATGGACAAAAATAAGGTTAGAATAGGTAAATAAGGTTAACTGAAGACAATTGTACCAATAACAGACTCAAACCTGACTTTAATGTGCAAATCTTTTTCTCAGTAGAGGTCGGGTCTTTCAAAATGGATGACAGCACAACTACTCTCCTTAAACATATCATCGCCATTCGCAGTTGTCGCACTGCTTTGCATTCTAACAGCCGTCATCACAGAATTCACAAGCAATGTTGCGACTGCTAATGTCCTCTTACCTGTGGTAGCTGAATTGGTAAGTTCCGATGTTGTTCTACCTTAATATCTAATCATATATCTATTTCCTCTATACCGATAACTGTTCAATTTAAAGTTTAGCTCTATAATACTAGAATATAGAGATGAGCTCGAGCTTACTTTTGGAAATCCAAGCCAGTCCGAAGAATTTAAATCCGTATGTATAATTAAATCCGTAAGATATACATAGCATTATATACTTATAACCCGAACTATACTCCTTATAAAAGCCAAATTTTGCAAACTCGTCACTCGGCCTATGTCTAAACAAGGTAATTAGTTAATTAAAAACGTTTGTATCACCTAGAGTTGGGAATCGATTACAATTGTAATTGATTACAGATAATTACTGCTATGTAACCAATTACTTGTAATAACGATTACAGGTAATTGCAATTACATGTAATCATAATTTTTTAGTACACTAGAGTAGGGCAAAAATGTAATCAATTACATTTTTCAATTGCAATAATCAATTACTTGCAATCATGATTACAAATTTTGATTACAACTGTAATCATGATTACAATACTCATTTAGAGTAATCAATTACTAGTAATCATGATTACAAACGTTTTCTATCAAATCTAAAATTAAAAACTTTTCTATCACCACCCTGTGAAAGGAAAAGCGAAGAGAAAAATTGAACCAACAGTAGATTCAAGATGACTAAAACAAAAATTAAAGTAAATAAAAGTCATTTGACAATTAGTTCTAGCCTTACAAAGCAAAAGCCCCTAACAAAAGAGGTATAGATTGCTGAAATTTTTATGCTTTATAAATTTTTCATACTTAATAACAGAATCAAACGTTTGTTTAAAACTTCTAAAAAACTCATGAAAATTTTATGATGAGTCCGAGCTAGCTTGAGTTTGAAACCTTTTTTTAATCAACGAGTCAGTCTCACTTCTACTAGAATAAAAAACAAATTCCAAATTAAAGATTCGATAGAGGTGAAAATTAAAATATTTTATTTTAGTTATTAATGCAATGAAAGATAGCCGTATATCCTTATATTTTATAAAGAGCAATCGGACATAAGTATACACTAAATAACTAAAAAGTTCAAAATAGTCAAAATGGTTGGACAACGAAAAAAAAAAATACTCTCACTTTATTCCGTGATATATTAAGAAACTAGGGATTTAAAACTATCTTATAAAAATGAAAACATATGCATTAATCATTATCACATTATGTATAATTTTGAGGAACAATGTGGGGCATTATAATAATACAGAGTCTTAGTTTTTTGTTGTTGTTTTTTTGTAGGCTGTGGCTATGAAAATAAATCCTTTGTACATGATGATTCCCGTGACAATATCCTGCTCATTTGCATTCATGCTTCCCGTGGCCACACCACCTAATGCTATAGTCTATGAGGCTGGTACAATGAGTACACTGGATATGGTAAGTGGACATAATTGGTATTTTTTACTGCATAGTATCATGTTTAGAATTCAAAATCTATAAAATTTTTAGATTTGGTCTACAATCTCTCATACTACTAGACATGGGCATTGGTGGCTCAGGCGATAGTACATTCGCCTTCCACTGAGACAAACCGGGTTCGAATCCCAGCATTAGCTGGTCGATACGAATTCCGCATCCGACTTTCACCGACAACATTGCTGATGTAAAACATCCTTAGATGGCAATCAGATCATGGTCCCAAGAGGAACATATATCCCCTTTGCAATTCGGTTTCTAATTTATTTTTTTTTCAGTTAAAAGTATCGAGTTGGACCTAATTTTTTATTATGGAATATTTTTAAGATGTAAAGAATTACATAAAGTATTTTAAAAACTAATAAAATATACATTTATCTTTTTCGCTGCAAATAGTTAGAAGCTTTTGTTTTCTTTGCTGCGGACATGCCTACGCTGAGCAAATTTGATAGCGTGCTTCGATTCTTGCAAGTATTGTTAGTAGAGCCGCGATGGCTCAGGGGATAGAGCGTTCGCCTTCCAATGAGGCGAACCGGGTTCGAATCCCAGTGGATGCGAATTCCGCATCCAGCTTGCATCGACCACAGTGCTGACATGAACTATCCTCAGTAGTAGACGGATCATGGGTTAGAGCAGTGGCGTACGCAGAATTTTTTCAAGGGGGGTGTTCATAAGTTTCTGAAACTACTAAAAGACATTCGAGTCTGTAATAAAGCACTATTATTTCCTTAACTTAGACAGCTAGACAACTTTGACTTTTTATTTAAACAACATTGTTTAGTTAAATTTTGATTTGATTTTTTAAGTTTAAGAACATAGTGTAATATCTTCTGACAAAAGTCCAATGTCATATGGGTGGAAAGTAACACTTTGAGGGCCACTTTCACATTCATCAGATTTTGTTATGCTAGAAACGTTTTCTTCAACGGAAGTATCACATTTCTGTTCAACAGAAAAACTTACATTGGTACTAGATGCTGTCACCTCACTAATTTCAGGTCGTGATTTTTTCTCAAAGTAATTAAAAATTGTTAAATTCCTGCCTTTTGACATCCTAAAGAACCAAGAACAGCAAATATATATATATCACGTGATTTTGGTTTCAAAAGAAATACCATGAGAAGCAAAAAGTAGGCATAAGGCACATAAAAATATATAGTCTTAAAAATAATAGCTCGCATAATTTCTACTAAAATTTATATTTTTGCCATTTTGTCTGAGCTCAAGGGGGGTGTTTGAACCCCTAAACCCCTCCCTTGCGTACGCCACTGGGTTAGAGTCCCTTTGCAGTCCGCCAGGCTAACCGTGGAAGGTTTTCGTGGTCTTCCTTTCTACTATGAAACGCAAATGCGGGTTAGCTCCATCAAAAAGTCCTCCACGAAGGCAAATTTCTCCCAATACTCGATTCAGGAGTTCCCTTGTCTTCTGGATTGGGTTCAAAATTACTATGCTACGGGAGTTGAACATTAATAGTCGTAAACCGTACCATAAAATTGGGTTATCTGTTCAACGACGGTTATAAAAAAAGTATTGTTAACAAGGCTGCGATAGTTTGGCTGGCAGGGCAGTGGGCCCATGCCAAGAGATCCTGGGTTCGGTCCCCCATGCCGAAGACTCAACGTGTAGAAATCGGTGACTGATGCGAGTTAAATCTGTCGAGTCACAAAGTCCTCCGTGTTCCCATAACAAATCAATACCTCTGGGGGTTAGTTCCATCAAAAAAGTACTCCACAAAGGCAAATTTCTCCCAATACTCGATCCAGGAGTTCCTTTGTATTCTGGATTGGGTTCAAAATGACAAGGCTACGGAGTTAAACATAACAATAAAATATTTTATAATTAAAACAACAATGTGATCTCTGTATTTCATTGTGTGTCATACATTTTAATAAAAGTAGATACTTTACATAAATTTAGAGCAATATAGGTTTATCTTTGTTATTTATACATATATTTAAAAAAAAAAATTATACTCTCTTTTTTTTTACAGCTAAAACCAGGAATGTTGATGAACATAATGAGTGTGGGAATTGAAATCTTAATGATAAGTACTTTTGGAAAGCTAATATTTGATTTTGACCACTTTCCATCATGGGCTGAAAGAACATTCCAAGTATAACATTATCTTTAAATAATTTCCTCAAAATATTTATCAAAGAACTACGAGAATTCTCATATTAGCAGTCATCAACACAAATATCAGTTCTTCCCTATTTTATAGAGCAAGTGTTGGATGACATTGTCAATGTAAGTTGGGTCATAAAGACTTTACTGTCATGTGCCAGACTCCATTTTCAATTCTGAATAGGCTATGTACAAAAAGTTAAGTTATAATTAATTTTCGTTTTTTAATATATTATAATTGCAAAGCGATTTTTAGATTGTGGCTTCTAAGCAATTGAAATATTTTGAACATGAATGAATTATGTCAGGCAAAATAAATTGACACAAGTTCATAAGCATTTGCGGCTTTTCTCAAAATATAAAGTTTTTCCTCTACTTAATTACAAAACTGTTCATAACAAAACAAATTTATTTAAAAATGGAAAACAAATTGATTTTTCTTCTTTCACATCTCAATTCTGATATTGATTGTTTAATCATCTCAATTCCGATATTGATTGTCAAATCATCTCAATTCTGATATTGATGGATTGAATGAGTCTTCCAGCAAGCAAGAACTATGTTATTGTGAAAGAATATAAAAATCACGCAAAGAATATACATTTATGAGAAGCTAAAGTGGAATAAGCATACATACCATGAATCTTCATTGCTTATTTCTATTGATGGTTTTGTATTTTAGGTTGAATAAATATTCTATAAAGGAATGTTAGGACTTTATAAAGTTAGACATACCAAAAACATTCTCCAGTTTAACATATAATAAATTAAATGTGTGTATGACAAGAAATTTTTAATCTAATTTTGTGATTTATTAACTAGTATTTATTTAGTACTAAAAGACTATTTTTTAAATCATTGAGATTATATTATTTATTCATTAATCTGTATTACAATATTCATCTGTAAATAATTACATAAGAGTTTCATGCATATTTTTGTTACATGTTTATAAATTTTTACATATGTCTTTTAATAAAAGTTATTTTTAAATCCTTGTATACGATCTTGTTTTTATTGGTTACTATAATTTGCATTCCACAATAATAATAATATTAATATGGGTTTATAAATATTATGATTATTTTTAATAATTGTGATGAATATGAGAGAGCTATACGAAAAACAAAAAAAATATGAACTCAAAATGAATGTTTTTTTTTGTTTATATTTTAAATGAGATATTTAAAAAATAAACATAAAAATAGATAAATAAATTAGCTGAATTTACTCTCGGCGAAAGAGAAAAGTACCATTTTATATTTTTATTGACAAGCACATTTTTATTTAATTTAATATTTTCAAATCAAACAGCAATTTTTAAATGTTTTTCGATTTTGTTATTTGAATCTAAAATTTCATTGAAGACTTCATTTTAAATTTAACTAATTGTATTTAAAGTTTTAGTAATTATTTAATATAAAAGACCAAATAACAATTGGTATTAAGATGAAAAATACTTATTGTGGCTGCTTCACGGGCTTAAGGTAGTATTAAAAGATATCCATGAGGCCAATATTCAATTTTTAAAGACCAAACTTTAATAATGGTACATGTTATATACTAACTTAATGAGTATGAAATGGTAATTTATTTATTTTCAATAATGTTTTAATGAAGCAAAAAAATTTTCCGCTAACTTTTATTTTAACTCTAGATTCATTACAAATGTAAGTATGGATTTTAAATAAAAAATGCATCTAAATTTTCATGGATAATGTATTCTCAAACTTTTCATACAAGAGAAATAGGTACTATTTTCAAATTTACATCTAGATTTAAAAGGTTAAGGGCTATTGATTTTAATCAGTAAATATTTTAGTTATAGTATCTGTTTCTCTTCAACATTTTCAACTTAATACTTTTGCATTACACCTATTATTTCCCTAGAATCTAAAATAAAAATATGAGCAACGGCAGATTTTTTTAAGAAAACAATTTAGTTGCCTTATGTACAAACTGGAGAAAATAACGCGATCATTACAATTCTTTGTACTTTTTGAAAGCCTTTTTAATAGTTAGTACTAAAACTTAATTAGAATTACTAAAAATCGGTAGTGGCAACAGATAATTAATAATTATTCGTATAATTTCGTAATTATACTTTTTGAATAAAAAAATGTTAACAAAAAAGTTTTTCTTCCTTTTATTTACTTTTTTAACTTAATTGTCAGAAATGAAAATGTTATGAAACTGAAAGGAAAATTTGATGCATATAGTACAGTGTTCTAATATTTTTCAATATTAAAACACTATTATCAATGTTAAGAAGGTGTTAAAAAAGTGTTATCATACTTAGAAATGGGAAAAAGACACAATTAAAATAATAGTTTATTACTTAGAAAAAATAAAGATTAAAATTGCACTTACATTGAAAATAATAACAGATTCATGAAAAGAAAAAAACAATAGAAATGATGAGATTCATGAAGAAAAAAAAAACAATAAAACAAAATTTGATTAAAAGCAGAAGTGTTTTAGTGAACAAATAGACAATTGAATTCAGTTAAAAGAAAAGCAGGAAAAGAAAGAAATTTCTTAAATGCATCAAATTTATAAAATAAAACAATCATATGCCAAAATAATAATACAGATCAAATTTTTTAGACATCACTTCTCTTTCAACAAATAATTTTAATACTGCAATAATAATTAAATATAACTTTTTAATTTGTTTATAAAAATGTAAATAAACAAAATTTGACGTAAGGAGACAAAAAAAGAGATTGTTATTCAATATTAAATGAGCAATAACAAGAAAAAGCATAAGAGAGTTGTGAGTTAAAAACAAAATGTGGTTGGGCGGAGGGGGGAGAAAATGTAAATAAATAAAATAAAGCACATATGCAAATATATAATGAAAATTGAATTGAATGCATAGTTTAATGACAAAGAAATTTGGATACAAGTAAAGAAGCACCACAGTCTATGATAATACATGCTCAAGGTAATAAAATTAAATGGCATTAAAAGCAAGGTCTGATGCAAAAAAGAAAAGTACGGTCAAGGAATGTGTATTTACCTTAACAAGGTTTTTCAAAGGTCTTTGGCTAAGGAAAATAAAAAATGCCAGTTTAGTGCCTTACACTTGAAGCAGAGCTATAATTTTATACTATATATGACATCTTGCATTGAAGAAATATATGGGCTTTAGAATAAGTAAATAACTTAAAAACTTTAAAATTCAATCAACTTTTTTTTTAAAAATTGCCAATTTGGCGACATTTTTCCACTTAGATAAAAATTATCAAACACAAAAAAAAAAAAAAAAGCTTATTATGCTTTGCAAATTTTTATATGCCTAGACTATACAGCATTGGAGTAAGTTTTTAAATAGTAAAAAAGTAGATCACAAACACTTTCAATTTACGAAAAACTGTAGCTTTTCTTTGTATGGATGCTTCATGGTATTTTCAGTAAAAACATAGAGGGCGCTAGCTAATGATTGGTTAAACCCGACCTAACAGTAATGAGTAACTGTAGCTAACTCACAGAATTTATGAAAGCAGCATATTATCCACAAAAAAGAATTTCAAGCAATGATACAGCCTTCAAAATGTAAACCTCCTGACTGGGAAGTAATTGATGATTATGATGAATGAAATGAATCAGATGAATGAAATGAATCAAATGAATGAAAGTAAACAACAAATAACAGTAAAAAATAAAATGTAAAAGTTTTTTTGACAACTAGAACAAAACTTAAAAAGAAATTGTAAAACAAAATATAATTTTTCTGATCTTTTTTTCAAATACATATAATTTTATATAAAATGCAATAGATCAGTCTTCATTTAAACTAGAATCTTTCTCATTCCAATTAACTTCAAATATATAAGCATATAATTTTAATAATGGAATGAAAATTTATAAACATAACAAAAACAATATGAAACAACAAAAAATCACTTAAAAACACAAGAAATAAAATATTCTTTAGAGTAGGTAAGACCAAAAGTAAAATAGATAAAAAGAATAAAGGGGAAAAAATAGAAGCCAACAATTTAAACACTTGCAAATAATTAATAATAAATATGTAAAGAGAGGGGAAAAATTAAATTTAATTTGCAATTATTAATTACTCTTTATAAAAATAATTACAGTTATAAACATTTTTTTTTATTTTGACTTGCAATTGTATAATTCAAAGTTTGTAATGAGATGGAATAAAAACAGAAAAAGAAATCTTTGTTTACATTAAATTTTTATGGCTTATTCAGAAAATTGAATTTAAAAGAGAAAATGTTCATTTTATAAACATCGTTAAAATATTAAAATTTATACAATATTTTAAAAAATATAATTTTTCGGATCTTTTTTTTCAAATACATATAATTTTATATAAAATAGAAATATCAGTCCTTATTTAGACTAGAATCTTTCTCATATAAGTTTAATAATAGAATAAAAAATTAAAAAACAAAACAAAAACAATATGAAACAAAAAATCACTTAAAAACATAAGGAATAAAAGTTTCTTTAGAGTAGGTAAGACAAAAAATAAAATAGATAAAAAGCATAAAGGGAAAAAAATAGAAGCCAACAATTTAAACACTAGTAAATAATCAATATTTAAATCAAAGGGAAAAAATTAAATTTAATTTGCAATTATTAATTACTTTTAATAAAAGTAATTACAGTTATAAATATTTTTCATTTTGACTGTATAATGCAACTGCAACAAGTGTATAATTCAGAGATTGTAATGAAAAGGAATAAAAACTGAAAAAGAAATCTTTGATGACCTATCAATAAAATTAAATTTAAAAGAGAAAATGTTCAATTTATGAACATTGTTAAAATATTTAAATTTATGGATTATAAGACTCTTGAATGAAAATTTTTTTTCTTTGAATTGGAGTAACTATTTCTACTTCTTTCCACTATTTAAAACAGAGATTACACAGATCGCTGTTGAAAGAAACATTTTATAATTTTCTTTTCTAATCATAATAATGACAATAATTTCTAATAAATTAAGAAGAATAAAACAAGGTTCACTCAAGACTGAGTGATACAGAACCTTTTTCCAAGCCTTGACAAACAAAGATTTATATGTGTTTAAGGTTTTGACTCGAATAAAACCTTGATTGTAAAACTTGAATAGCATTATTTTACAATTACTTTCACATGACAAAATCTTTCTGTTCAAAATATTTGCCCTTCTGTATTCTAAAAAAGTAGCAAAAAATTCAAGATATTTCCTACATTGCTCATCAAAAAATCAACGAAAATGTAAATTTTGGTCTTCAAATATAATTCAGCTAATGCATGACTTTATAAACAAAAAGGGAAAGAAAAATTGGGCAAAAAAGGAAATGATAAAAAAAGAAATGACAAAAAAGGTATACAGTTAAAGTAAAGGTATATACCTATTTCCTCAGTAAGTACATAACACTAAATAAAAATGCATAAATACAAATATTACTAAATAAAACTTATACAAAATAAGATTCAAGTACAGTCAATATTACGTAAAATCATCTATTTCTTTACTCAACCTTTCTTGGGTTCAATAGAATTTAATAGATTTGAAATAGTAATTGAACTGAAGTTTTATTGTTACATAATTGATTTTAAATGCAAATGGTATCTTGGAACAGTAGATGTGTATGAATAATTTGTAAAATTTTAAAAATGAGAAACAGTTAAAAACCTTGAGCTTTCCTAGTTAATATTTTGTATATTTGACAAAATACATTTATAAACAATGCATGATACAAAAATATAAAAACTTCTCGTATATTTTCAAGTATGAAAAATAGAATAAGCATGTGTTTATGATAATAAAAATAACATCTAATATAGCTTATCTAGACAGGAACATTTTTAAAAAATGATAATGAATATTCCAACAAGTCTTTCTATTTATAAAAATAGATTATTACATTCAACGCTGATAACATGATGAAGATATATTGAATTTAAATGTAATAAGTGAAATTTAATAGTAAGAAGCAAAATTTAAATTTTCTAACCAACATATCTGGCATTAAAATTCAGTCAAAGTAAAAAATTAAACACATAATCATTTTTAAGCTTAACATTTTATATTTCCAATTTTAAAATGCAAAAATTTAAACTACGTATAAATGTACTAATTGATTTAAAATTTAATTAAATTACGTCAGGTACACTTTGAATTTATATTATTTTCAATACACTATAAAATTTACCAATATAAACTCTTAATCATTAGAATAATAATATACATAATGATAATAACTAGAAATTGAATACATACAAAGAATACAAAAAGACTAGAAATTGAATATATAGTTAAAAACACTAAAAAAAAAATGTTTAATTAGACGATTAATCTAATTCACAATAAGACAAATGTGCGTATTCTTTATAGAGTACGTTATAATTATAAGATCCTTTAAAATGATATTAAACATAATACTATTGAAATTAATCATCAAGGAACCATTATACAGCATAATGTTCTTATTATGCCTTTGACAAAAAATATTACAGTAGTACATACTTAAATTACAGGCATGAACATAAGTACATAATCTTCAGTTATAATAATACGTTAGCCTAAATGATTTAAATAATTTCAAAGAATTGTTTGTTTTTTGTATATGATGCACAAGAAAAAATACATAAGTGTCAGGTACACGCTACAAATATTCAATGCTTTCCCAAAGCAACAGCAATTCAACAAGAGCACATCACTGCAGCTGTGACAGACATTCATAGAAAATAGCTATTGAATATATGCAAACTGGTTTACTGGTGAAGTGGTTTACCACTGGGATGGGTATTGGGTGACTAAGCATACACACAATGAACATTTGCTGTATATACCAGAAACTTGGTAAGTGTATACATCTTTCCAAGTATAAACGGTTTTTTGTGCATCATATACTTGTAAATAAACAGTCCATTGAAACTGGATGAATCATCAAATCTAACTGACTCTGTATATAAGCTGTATAAACCCTTAGGCGCTTGGTTCATAATCCTTGTTCTTTTAAACATATTTGAATGTAACTTTAATTATATGCTATATGCTCAAGAAAAAGGCTGAAATTTTTTCAAGGAATGGCACTACGCTGTCTATGCAGGTGAATAGCCCATTTCAATTTTATGTAAAAATTATGTTGTGGCCATCACATGTGAAACTCGTATGTATTGCATTTGATATACAAATGACAACTAATGAAGTTAACTTGACAGCTGTGTCAATGTGGTCGAAGGGTTTCAGAATAATATTGATCGAAAAGACATCTGCATGCACACAGGTATGCGAGCAAATAAAATATTTTGCTCTTGTCTGCTTCTAAACTGTTATCTTTCTCTTTACATTGTCATAGAGTTACATTGTCACAAGTTACCACGACTTTGTTTTTGATCGAAACCTAGGCCACATGATATACATATATTTGAAGTTTCAGTATGATCTGATCAGTAGAATCTCAACTACAAGTCTTTGAGCAATGTCAGTTCCATTGTTAAGCAATTCTTAAAAATAAAAATACAGGGTGTGTCACATTTGTCTCTGGGTTTTGGATGGTTTATAAAAAATGATGTGATTTTATTAATTAGTACATTTCTTTTAAGGGGTTAAATCAAAGATCACAACCACATTTGCTACTATTGATTGGGACATGTTGCAGAGAGTGTGGCAAGAATTTAACTTCAGACTTGAAGTCTGCAGCATCAGACAAAGTTCACACATTGAATATTTGTGGAAAAAAACCTGGAGGGAATTGTGACACAACCTGTATTTACGATTTTTTTCCTCCCCTAATAAAGAATGGGTATTTTGCTAGCAATTAATAAGTATTAGGATGATAACAAATTGTGAGAATTTCTTTAAATAGAACAGAGGTAAATATACAAAAAAAAAAAATTTAAATTTTTTTTTAGGTAATTTCAATCTTCAAGAATAGAAAAAAATGTGTATACGGAGTAAAAATCTGATTGCCCCTAAAAGTGTAGAACATATCAGCCATATAAATTGACCTCAGATCTTAACAAATAACATGAGACTGTTCAACATATTTTTTAACAATGTTCCATTAATTTGTGAGATCTTAAACTTGTGGTTAACTTTTGTTGAAGAGATTCATTATTAGATTCTCCACAAGAACTTAAATTGAGACAAAGTTTAACTAAATCTCTTGGAATCAAGTAACGAACCCCAGGAACGAACTCTTGGGCAAACTGGCGTTCCGCATAATTATTATTAAATTCCAAAACAAACAAGTGGCAGTAATCCTTTAAACATCTTGACCAAGCACTGAGGAGAATATGCAAGCCCTCACAATAAATATCATCTAGAATATTCTAAAATAAAGTAAAAATTTTAAATGAAAATATTAAATGCAAATTGAAATATGAAAATTTAAAAACATCCTGGAACACTAGGTGTATGTTTTAAACTTTCAAATATTTAATTAAAAAATAGTATTTTATTTCATATTATAACTGACCTTGAACAGCTGACTAAATTCTGAGTTTACGACTATTAATGTTCAACTCTGCAGCCCTACAATTTTCAACCCAATTCAGAAGACAAGGGAACTCCTGGATTCATGAGATTCCTGGATTCATATATTCACTGAGACTTCATGGAGGATTTTTTGATGAAACCAACCTGAACTTGCATTACATGGAGAGAAAAAACACCAACCATAGGCGGTTAACAGGAAGTGGATTTTAACCAATGATTCATCTACCACTAAATATATTTTACATCCCCGCTGGGGCTGCTACAGCTGGGATTCAAAACTAGGACATCCCATTCGGAGGCAAATGCTCTATCCCCTGAGCCACCGAGGTGCCAAAAAGAGTATTTAGTAATATTTTAAAATTATTCAAAAGATAGGAAAATATTAATTGAAGTGGTGATACTGAGGGCATGAAGGCCTGCAGAAGGGCAAGCGATCATTTGGACTGCCAAGTTAGGGGAGCATCATACGAGAACTAGATTTAACGATCTCTAAATTATTAACTTATTCCTTTTTTTAAATTATTGTCTGTTTGAAAAATATATTTATCAGTTCTTTTTTTGTAAATTATATATTATTAGTTTTAATTTTCTTTATAATTAAAATTCTATTTCTAAAAGTTTCACTAAAGATAGAAAGAAAAATGTGCAGTTGAAAAACCACTTGTTTGAAATTGAATAGAATAAGTTCTGCATTTTTCAAGAAGGATTTCTTCTCTAGAGCTTTATGACTCAGGAGGAAATCATTTGACAAGGGGTAAGGAGGCAGAAGACATTGCTTTAAGTTTCAAGCCAATAATCTCAAAGAGTGAATGCAAGATAAAAACAAGGAAAGGAGTCACCTTGGAGAATGATCATGTGGGCTCTTGTATATTTTTATTTCAGTCTAGCATTCATTATTTTCAATTTAGTGTGTTACATCTTGTTAATTTTATAAACAGAGGGGGAATTTTTTTTTTAAATAGAGCATCCCTTTGGAAATTTTTTTCCTCATCTTATCTTAATCTACTTTTAAATCAAAGATGAAAAAAAATTAAATAATGATTTTTTAAAGCTATGTTGCGATGTGTCATTCATTATTTTATGATCTTTAGTCTACCCCCCTTTTTTTAAAAATAAAATATAACTGTTTGCTCAATAGATTTTGAAAATTAATGCAATTTGAAATTGTTTGGTGTTAATTTTATTTTTAACGACTAAATGAATTTATTATTTGTAAAAATAAAAAAGAATGACATGAATTAATTTTCAAACAAAAAACTGTGTGCGTTCAATTAAGCAATAAAATATGATTATCGGATATGTGAGCTTGTGTGTTATATGTTCTCTTAATTTTATGTGAATTATATCTTAATATTTTATATAAAAATACTTCGATTTAATCTCAAAATGAAATTTTTAATTGAATTTTTTATCCAAATTTCAGAGGATTTTTTTTTATTAGTGTATCCTGGAATTGATGATTATATCTATACAGATAGTTTAAACTTTAGCTTTTACTGTATATAACACAGTAAACAACTTAAGTTTTAAGAATTAATATTTAAGTAAATGAAAGAAATTAATTTAATGAAGTATTTATTTCACAATATGAAACAAAGATTATTATCAATGTATCATTTTTCTTATACTAAGGTAGTAAAAATTCTCAAATAAATTAATCGTTTCATTTTTTTTTTTAAACTGTACAGTTGAGTTAATTTGGTTTATTTAATATCTAAACCAAGAACAAACTTTATGAAGATAACTTATACATAAGAATCGCCCAGAGCTTAAGTAGATTTAGTTCATAAATTATAGTTTTGAGTCAATCAAGCTAAAAGTTCAGACCTATATACTCTCAACATCTTGAACGTTTATACCTCAAAAACCGCGCTATGTCAAAAAAGTATTTTTTCACCTGGCATTATATATATTAATTTGATTTCCTATGTCAAACAATTTTTTCAGATAACTTTGCTATGTTGAATATTTTCGAAAAAAATCATAATGTAAGTTTATTGTTAGCCAATTCTTTTCTATTTGATGCATAATTATTGTCTTACTTTTAAAGAATATCATTGCTGTATTTAGACCTATACTCAACTATCATTACATACATAATTATTAGTAGTTATTCTTATGTTTCACGATTCTAATTTTTAGAGTACTATTTTAGAGTATATTTTTCTACTTTTTAGAACTTATTTAGTTCTGAACTTGCATCTCGAAAACTCTCTGTCTCAAAATTTTTTTAGCAACCCTTCAGTTTTTAAATATCGAGAGTATATTGTACTACATGAATCTTAAGCTAGTGTCTTAGGAAATAGTTTCAAAATTGTGCGACAAATCTTTTTGAATTGTGCAGGCAGGCTGCAGATGACTTATAAAACAAACAACTAAAACAGAAAAAAATTTATTTGGAAAAAAAAATAATATTTTTTTTTTGCTTTATTTAAAATTTTCCAATTATTACAATTAAGATTTTAACTTAGCTGCCTTATAATATATTTTCAACATCACAGAAATTATTGGACTTTATTAAGCAGAAATATAGAAAAAAAAACATTTAGACAAATTTATCTGGTAAATGAAGACATTTTGCTGGTGGACATTCAGAGACTTGTATGAGGAAACTAGTAAAATATGCCTTTTTTTATACTTTTTTTTGCAGAATTTATGCGACCTTATCTATAGTTATTTACAAACACTTAGCATAAGGCTGTGATCTGAGCATAAATTTGAAAATGTATATTACGAAAAATAATACATGGAACTATAACAAACAAACATTTTATTTTATTTCTGGACTTGAAACACTTTAGCTCTAAACACTTAATTTAACAGTTAACAATTGAAAAAACAAATTTTAATGATTTTGAAAAAACAAAACGAAAAAATTTAGTAAACTTACTTGATTTTTATTTCGAGGAGACAAGGCCTTGCCAGGTTCCACAAGAAGAATTCTCTTACTTGAATTAATGGGGTCACCAAGGCTTTTGCATTTGTAAAAAAACTGAGTCTTAAACCAAAGAGAGTCAATGTTGTTGTAGAACATTACATCCATCATGGTAATAACTTTGAAGGAAGCATATTTTTCAAGGAAATCTTTTAACAATAGAATTTTACTTTGGATGCCAGCATCAGAAGAATGCAGTATTAAAAGTTCTATGTTGTCAAATAAAATATGACATCTTTCCTCCGAATTATCACCTAGGAAGTAAACAATATTATAGCATCTTGATAGCACAGTAGTTAAAATACTGAGATATAATTGCGAAGGACCTTGTTCTATCATCAAAGGCCCTGTAAGTCTACCTAATATCAGATTGATGGTACCAGTTTGTCTGGTACCCATTGGCCAGGTTGCAATGTTGAGCAAATAGCAACTATCAGGTTTCAAAGTGCTGAGATTTAATTATGAATGTGACAGCTTAAGTTTGATCTTACCTAGCTTCAGACTTATGTGTACCAGTGTGTCTGAGAAGTAAAGGTGGCGAGCTTGCAATGTTTGGCAAATTGCCACCACCATACCTTTAGTTAAAGTACTGAGATATTGTGAAGGTGGAAGCTTAAGCTCAATCCCACCTACCTTCATATCAGTATGTACCAGTTTGTTGGGAAGTATAGGTGGCCACTGTGCAAGGTTAGGCAAGTGCCACCATCATAATGTTGGTTAAAGCACTAATACAATTGTGAAGGCGGCAGCTTCAGATTGATCCTATTCAGCTCCAGATTTGGTACCAGTGTACTTAGGATGTAAAGGCGGCCAGTGTGAAATGTTAGACAAATCACCACCATCATACCATAGGTTAAAGTACTGATATAATTGTGAATGTGATGGCTAAAGATTAATCCTATCTAGCTCTAAATTAATGAGTACAAGTTTGTCTGGGCAGTAAAGGTGAGCAATGTTGGACAAATCATTACCATCACACTGTTGTTTAAAATACTGAAATATAATTATGAAGGGTGAAGCTTAACATTGATCCTACCTAGCTTCAGACTACCTAGCTTCAGACTAGCTTCAGACTAGTACCAATGTGTCTGAGAACTAGAGGTGGCCAGTGTGCAATGTTCGGCAAATTGCAACCATCATACCATTAGTCAAAAGTACTGAGATATTGTGAGGGTGGAAGCTTAAGATTGATCCTACTTAGCTTCAGGTCGGTATGTGCCAGTTTGTCTGGGAAGTAAAGAAGAATACTGGGCAATGTTAGCCAATGTGACACCATCATAATGTTGGTTAAAATCTGATATAATTGTGAAGATGACGGTTTAAGACCTATCCTATCTGGTTCCAGATTAATAAAAACCAGTGTGACTGGGAAGCAAAAGTAACCAGTATGCAATGTTGCGCAAATTGCCATCAAATTGTAGGTCAGAGTACTGAGATCTAATTATGAAGGTGGTGGCTTACGTTTGATCCTATCTAGCTGTAGGTCCATGGGCTCCGGTTTTTGGGAAGAAAAGATGGTCAGCGTGCAATGTTGAGGACAAATTGCTATCATCATTGTTTTGGATTTCAGATTATGAAACCTTAACAACCATGACCTCCTTTTACGACAACTGGTTGTTGTGAGCCGCGATGGCCCAGGGGATAGAGCATTCGCCTTCCAATGTGGCGAACCAGGTTCGAAACACAGTCAATGAGAATTCTGCATCTGGCTTGGACCGATCACAGTGCTGACATGAAATATCCTCAGTGGTAGACAGATCATGGGTTAGAGTCCCCTTGCCGTCAGGCTAACCGTGGGAGGTTCTTATGGTCTTCCTCTCCATGTAACGTAAATGCGGGTTAGCTCCATCAAAAAGTCCTCCGAGAAGGTACATTTCTCCCAATACTCGATCCAGGATTTCCCTTGTCTTCTGGATTGGGTTCAAAATTACAAGGCCACGAAGTTGAACATTAGTAGTCGTAAACCAATGAAATTGGGTCGGCTGTTCAACGACGGTTATAAAATAAAACTGGTTCTTGAGGATATGCTTAACTTTCGTTATTATCACAAAAATCATTTACACATTAACATTTAGTAATAAGACCTCTTCTAAGAAACATTTTTTGTGCCAAAGAAAATGGCCTTTGGCAAAGATACTCAAAAATTGATAGAATTTTCAAAGAGCTCAATAATAAAATTGTTTTGATTTTGATGCTCTTTTAACAGGGTGTGTAGCCAAATTATTTAACAAAAAATAAGCACTTTTCAAGCACTCAAGAAATATTTTTAAGCACTTAAAAAAAATCATAATTAGGCAGGGTTGGAAAGTTTTTGACAATTGACCGTTTTATCTTCTTTTAACCATCATGTGAAAGAAAAGAAAAAAAACCTTTTGACATTGTTTTTGAAAATTGTCAAAAATTATGAAATTTTGAATCATGCAAAACGAATGGCGTTTTCATACGCTATGAACTGAAAATACGCCGAAATAGATTGGGGTTGAATTTATTGAGAAAACGTTGAATAGAACAATGTGAACTGTGTCATTTTGCATGATTCATAGCAAAAATCAACATGGTAAAGGAAGAATCTCATTTTAAAAAAGGAAAAATTAAGCACTTTTTAAAAACACCTAATGAAAAAAGCACTTTAAAGGCTTTTAAAAAACGAAAATTGAAAATAAGCACCTTTAAGCACTTTTTAAAAACGCTACGCACCCTGTTTAAGAGCATCAAAATCAAAACAATCAATTGGGCTTCTCATATTTTTAAAATGGGTAAAATATATTTAGTGAAGATTTTTTATTTTTTGCAAAGTTCTTTACAAATCAGAAAAGAGGAAAGTACTGTAGCCTTGTAATTTTGAACCGAATCCACCCAGAAAACACAGGAACTCCTGGATGTGGTATTGAGAGAAATTTGTCTTTGTTGAGGACTTTTTGATGAAATACTTGCATTAAACTGAGAGAGAAACTGGGGAAACCTCCGACGATTAGCCTGACGGCAAGGGAACTATTTCTCCATGATCCATTTACCACCAAGGATATTTTATGTTAGCACTGTGGTCAGTGCGAACAGGATACAGAATTAGTATCGACCTGCCATGTCTGGGATTCCAACCTAGGTCTGTATCTCCTGAGCCACTAAGGCTCTGTGAGTAATAATTGCCATTTCAAGCAACCCTTAGTTTAATAACTATAGTTCAAAATTAGCAACAAAAAATATTTTTACAAATTATTCCTTAGCCTTAGACTTAGAGATTGGGCAGCTCTAACGAGCAGGGCACATCGACCAGAGGTCTATTGTACCCAAAACCTAAAATCATGATTAGCATGAAAGCCCTATGGCTGAAATAAAATTCAGCAAGCACCTTACAGGAACATCTAGCAGTTCCCAGGCATTGACGATATGCTGCCCTAAATGCTCAAATCTTTGAGCAGAATAGACCTCACAATCACAGAGTATGTGTCGTGATGTCTCTTCTTCTAGATGACATCCCCGACAAAGAGAATTGGATTCTATTCCCATAATGTTTAGGTGTCTCCTGAGGATACAGTGACCAGTAAGAAGACCTATGATCTTCCTTATACTGTTTCTACTAAGCTTTAAGAGTTCCTTTTGACGTACACTAGGACAGTCTCGATTCAGCCCCTTAGCTTGTCTCTGACCGTCAGCAGCGAGCCATTGCTCATGGGCGATCTTGCCGTAGAGCTTGAATATGGTTGCCCTAAATGAGGAGAGAGAAATTCCCAGCGCAGGTTCAGGGCCCCAGAAAATTGCATTAGAGCCAGCCCGTGCTGCTTTGTAAGCTAGCTCATTTCCACAGATACCCATATGTCCTGGTACCCAATGCAGGGATACCTTGTTATGAGCGGACAGGTCACAGAGGACCGATTCCTTAGCCTTACTATCACACAAAATTTCCGTATACAATTGGAAAACTTGCCAAACACTTAGGGTGCTTTCCTTACAAGACAAAAACTAATCTTACACACTAAAGTTGCTTTAAAGGTTTATAAAACCTTTACTTACAAACTAAGAAAACATGTTCATAAACAATTTTTGTTGCTATATTGCTATACATATTAAAAAGATATGGGCGAAAATGCACTAAAAATTAAATATACCTGGTTGGAATATTAGACTGGTTAGACGATTGGCACTTGAGAAAATACCTATGAGAATATAAGAACAATTTATAAAAAAATATAAACAGAAAAGATATAAAACTCTAAAATAATGCATTACTTTGAAAAAATTATTTTTACTACTTACTTGGCTTATATTTTTTAAGCATAACAATGGTGATTATAAAAAGAAGTATTGTTGAGGGTATTAACAGTAACTGTATTTTCATAATAGAAAACTCTTTTTTCTTTTTATTTGCTAAAAAGAGAAGTTTTAAACAGTTTAACACATTTATTTTTAGCATTTAAACCTAAAATATCAGCAAAAACCATATGTTGGCTACTAACAGAGCGACATTTTGAATTGTAAGCTTAAGAAATCAAACTTACTTACTTTACTAATTTCTGATATCATCTATACAATCATTTTCATTAACAGAAAAAAAATAAGACTTCTGAAAAATTTTGTTTGTTAGATTTCTCTTTTCCATTAAATTATAAAAAAAATAATCAATTATAAATTCAATTTTTCTAAAATATTTTTCATTTTAAGCTTAGCTCTTACACCTACTTCTTATATTTAATCATTTTAGTTTAAGAGTTCAGAACCTTACCTTTAATATAATTGCACACCATAATTTTAAACTGAAAAGAACGTTAGTCTTTCTGAAGCAGGCAAATTCAATTTGACTTAATTTAACTGAATTTTTTTAAAGATAATCTGAATTGGCAACAGAAAAATTTTACAGGAAAGAGGTGAAAAGCAACAATAAAAAAATAAATAAATTGTGTGAAAAATTAAAATACTTAACATAACAACACAATAAGAACATTTTGAAGAACAAGTGGTCAAATCAGCATGTTCTACTTCATTTCAAATAAATGCTTTGAAATACTTATTATCAAAACTTTTATAAATAAAATTATACAAGTCAAGCTAATATTTTGTTGACAACTGTAATATATAAATTGATAAAAATAAATATTTCTAGAATTATAATTATCTATAATAATGTCAATTGCACAATATTTAATGTCACATAATATTTTATGCTTTACTTAATATATTATGGAAAATTTTGGAAAGAATAAATAAAATTACATCAAATACAAGTGCTTAAAACATGTTCTATGCATATTTTGAAATAACTATTATCAGAACATTTTAAAATAAAATTATATAAGTCAAACTAATATTTTGTTGGCAACTATAATATATAGACTGATAAAACAGAATATTTCTAAAATTATATTTACTATCTGTATCATTCACAATACTAGAAGAATTAGCCATAATATTTAATTCCTCAGAGCAAAATATTTTTTCGTGTGGAGGACGTGGCCATTCTTCGTTAGGGGAAACCTAAAGAGATAAATGCATAATCTGTACAACATTCAAAATAAACAAGCATTGTTAGTTAACTAAGTAAAAATATTCAGAGTGAAGAAAAATTTGTAACTCAGATTTACAAACGTAACAGCAAACTGAATCACTTTTTAAAGTATCCCTTAAGGCTTATATAATTATAACATTTATTGTAAAATAACTATTTGGATTTGTTTTCCAAGCTAGTATATCATCTAAAATTTATTAAAATTTAAGTTCTTTTTAAACCCTTGAAATACAATGGAAGTCGGTGGTTAACTCGTAAAATACCAATATATTTAAATTCTGATTCTTTCTTAAAACATATTAAATGAGATGATAAAAATTTACTTGATCTAAAAAAATCATACGATTATTTATCTATCAGCAACCAATCAATAAGTATCACTTAAAATGTTAATTGTTGAAGGAATATTAAATAAAAATAAAATACTATTAATTACATTTTTGCTTTTACAATTTACTTTTTGAGCCCTTAAATTACAAAGAAATTCAGGGTAATAATATGTATGACATCAATAATTTTTTTATGCAAAAACATATTAATTGACACCCAATTATCATTAATTTGATAAGACAAACAATTTTTTAAGGATTATCCTCAACCAATCAAAAAATATCACTTAAAAAGTTAATTTTTGTAAAAAATGTTGAAAGAAAATAAAATGTCTTTAATTACACATTCCTTATTTATATTATAGAAGACAATTAGAATTAGTGATTCCACAAAAACTTATACATAAAAAATTGAATGAAAAAAGCGGAGGTTTTTAAAAGAATAATATATTTTAAAGCAATGTCTAATGTGACCAAATGACAAGAATTGGTGAATTTTTGCTGTAGACAGTGATTTAAATTTTCGGACTGAAGCCTTTTTCTTTTTTTTTTAAATTTAAAAAAATTGCTTCTTAACTGACAATTTGTATGATTATAAACTATATAGAAATCACAAAATTTTCATAAGTTGGTTTTTTAAGTGCATTCTTCAGGGTTGAATTTTTTGAAGAAAAATGATTGACATCCTTAAAAATGAATACTTTAAATTAAAAAAAAAATGTGAAGCACTCAACTAATACTAACTTTTAAGCCATAATTTTTTTTAAACATTAATTTTCGTAAATTACATATTAAAAAAACTTTGTGGGCTATAAAGTGCAGGTAAAGAATGATATAAGGGAGGAATTTCATATACAAGTTATTCAGTTTTAATTCAAAAATTAATTGATTGCATTAATTATTTTGTAACAATATGGAAAATACTCAGGTCCACACTGTATTAAGGAGACATATAACTGATTCCACTTTGAAATAGATAGTAAAACATGCTTGTACTCAATGACATTTTATTCTTAATTTTCTGATATTCAATAATATTCACCATTTTATTCTTAAGGTAAACAAATTTTGCAAAACCAGATAATTAAATTACTTTGGACAACTATTATTTTGACTAAAAAAAAATGCTTGTATTATATTCCAATAAAAAAAAATTTAATACAGTAATTCTGAAAATTTTTGTAAATTACAGGTCTTAAGCAATTTTTATGAAACTAAAAAATTTAGTTACTGTTGACAGCCATTATTTTGATAAAAATGTTTTGTATTATATTCTTAAAAATATTTATATACAGTGATTCGAATAAATATTGTAAATTAAACGTCTAGAGAACCCAGGTCAAAGAATATACAAAGGAGAAGATATTGCTCTCCGAATACATAACTAACAAGGGAAACTGCTCAGTGTGGTAAGCTGTACCAGAAAAACAACTTACACAAGGAGAGCAACATAATCAAATATTGTGTACCAAGATTCAGCACACACATGTGAGAAGCAAATTGACAGTCAGGATCTATGTCACCTAAACTGGTTGGGTTAGGTTCCTCCCGCCATTTTATTCTTTTATTCCATCTTGAAAAAGGCCGACAGATGTCACGAACATAGACAATATAAATTAAATCTCAAAGAATTAACTTAATAAATATAGTACTATTAATAAATAGTGCATAAATGTAGCAACAGACCAACCATAAATAAAAGAAAAAAACATTCTCCTCCCTAACCCTAGAAGTGGTTGGAAAAGAGGTGGGTGTAAGTTGGTTTTAAGAACAGCTTCTGCCCTCCTAAATGTTGTTTTTTCCTCTATGCCAGGGACTGTACTAACCTTAGAGGGACTGGTTTACATTATGTCTACGGAAACTAGCCTTCTTTATCTCTATACATTCTTTGGCCAGGACATTCAAATGTCTGGTTTTTTACTTAAAGAGAATCCCAATTTAAAACAGTATAGAAACATTTTAAAATATACATGAAGAGTAATTATTTCATGCTTTAGATTTTTAAATATAAACTAAAATTTACATTTAAAAGTTTCCAAATATTAATAAATTACAAATATTTTCGAAAAATTAAAAAAAAAATGATGAAAAATTACATGCCCCTGGGGATAAGCATAAAATTATTTTTGCAATTTGCATACTTTGCATATACATATTTTCGGCATGCTATGGCGCATAACTAGAATTCCTGATACATACATAATTATAAAAACAATACAAAAGTTTATAATTTTAAATTTACCCTTGATTAAATTGTATGTCAATATTACTACATAAATGATTATTTATTGTGTTTTCCGGATATAGGTATAAATTTAATAATTGTATAACGATAAACCCACGGAAATTTTTTTTTTTTGTTTGACTTCTGTTATACAATAAAATGACAAACAATCTGACAAATGCATAAAAATTGCAAAATTGAAAAATAAAAGAAATTATGAAAGAAAACAAACTGAAGAAAATGAATGGAAAAAAAACATACAACAATAACATATGAACCAGCATGCAAGTCAACAAATTCCATCAAAGTCTGAAATTGTAAAATAAAGATTTAAAATCTAAAATGGCAAGAATGTTAAAATTAAAAAAATAATAATAATAATAATTTCTTTAGATTAAAAAAAACACAACAAATTAATGAATAAGATCAAAAGTAAATGAACTAGTAAATAAAATAAATCTAAATTAACGAAATCACCCACATAAAAAAAAAGAAACTAATTACTAACTTCATTAATACATAGTAAAGAAAATTAATACGAAATTTATTAACACTTATAAAATAAACCTATTATAATATAAAAATGGTTAATTTTAAAATTATCTTATAATAATGACATACTTAATTTTAGTGCCAGCTTGTTGAAAATTGTTGTCATCAACAAAACACAACCAAAATTTTACAGATCTGATGCTTGATATGTTTTTATGCTTCCTTAATGAAGCATTGTTATTACAAAGCAAACACCTTTACCAGCATTTAAAAAAGTCTAATCAATGAAAAAATGAAAGAAATAAAAAATATTTGCAACCAGAAAATTTTTTGTGAAGTTAAAAAAAAAAAATCATTGCTATTAGAAAATCAGCATGTGAATTTTAAAAAAAATCATTAAATGGATTTTAAAAAAAAAAAAACTACAAATAAATGCTAAAAAAAAAAAAAAGACTCAAACACTTATTTTAAAATTTACATGGCACAATATTATTATATTAATAAAACCAGGATTTCAATAATCATGTGGCATTTAGAGTATTTCAAAATTAAAAAGAACTGCCATTCCTCAGATAAATACGCTCAATTGGTACATTCTGAAAAATATGTGTAGTAGCTTTAGGGTACATTGTGTATGACACATTTTTTATAGTTGCGTAGCAGGTTATAATTTTGGTCCACTAAGTGTTTATTGAAGTTGTAAAATCTAGATAAAATATTTATTTCACTAATTATTTAGTACAACATTACTTATTGATAAATTATGCATTTAATTAAGAATTCTGTGTTATCATTTCCCTTTCGATCCAAGAAAATTTTTTCGTCTTAAACAAAATTATTGTAAGAATCCATTCTCCACCCAACCGAATTCAACTGTTGAAGGGGTGGAGACGGGCTGGAAAAATTTTAAGTATGCTTTAAATCCTTTCTATTTAATTCTTACAAATAAAGTGATGGTGGATATTTACCCCATTCAACTATATCTTTTGAAACATGCAAAATATGAGGCCAATACTCAATCACAATTTGAGATACAAAGTGTGTGGTATTTCATATACTTTATTCATTTTTTCTTGTAAAATTATACCAATGCAATTTAGCAATCAACACTTTTTAAAAGATAGTTTTGCATTATATACCTGTTGGTTTTTACATAAGTGACAAATGTCTTTGCTTTAGCCATAGGGGTTGTTAGTGGGGAGGACAATAAGTAGGGCTGCAAGTTTGTCGCGGGAAAAAAGACCCCAAATTCGTGGAAAAATCGAGGGAAATTTTTAAAATTACACAAATTCTAAACATAAAAAAATTTATTACATAAATGATGCAAAAGACAGAAATTGCGCAAATAATAAAGAAAGCTTAAAAATACACAACAAAAGTATTTCTTTGAATTTCAAGCAATATTAATATTTTTATTTAAATGAGCAGAATTTTGGTACAAAGTATTGTACATTGTGAGATTATTCTCATTTATCCTTCGTCTTTCATCACTTAATACATTTTTATACTTAGAAAACGATCTTTCTGCGTCAACGCCGTTTTTAAGCACCGACAAGCTTCGAATTGCCACTTTTGCCAATTTTGGAGCGTTCGGTCTTTGATTTCCAAAACTCGATCAATTTTCCTTCACCAACGCGCAATTCCTTGACCGTTGCTTTGTAAGAAGTAATTGCTGTGAAAACTCAAACATTCTACATTTAAACTACTAGTTACAAGTTACTAGTTAAACTACTACCTACTAGTCCCTCCCCCCCTTCATCTAAGAAACTGATCCATATTTAAGAAATCACAAGAAACCGCCTAGGAAAAATTAACTGGATATGTAGAAAGGCAGAAGAAATTTCATTGCCCAGTGCAATAGCATGTATAACAATTTTTCTGTCAAAGATTTGATTTATAACATTTTCCTTCTTTTGTGATTCCAATTTCTTTTGTACTCTTACTGACTTCAGGAAGGTAATTACCCTCCCTAAGTGTAAACCACCTTAGTTGACAAGATTGTGATTATCTCTTATCTCTGAACTATTTTCATGTCATTTTGCTATTGATTCACTCCCCTAAATATCTAATCAATTTTACATGCTAAATTTAAGGTTCAGGAAAATAAAAAAATTCTGTTTAATAAAAATAATAAATAAAAAATGAAAAAAAAAATTAAATTTTAAGCAATTTTCGGGCAAGTCAAGACATATTGAGAAATTTGCGGATTTTATAAAAAAAAAGATGACAATTTCACAGAAATCATCGCGCCTCGACAAACCTGCAGCCCTAACCATAAGTATATGTCATCCTCAATAATTTCTCCTAGTCCCCAATAATATCATACACACAAATAATCAAAATTTTTCATGAACCATTATTGATTTAAATTCATCAAAGTTAAAGACAAGAATAAATAAAATATTTGCATACATAAGAAAGTTGTTTTCTTGTGATAGAGAACTACTGTTTGTCCAAGATAGGTACTCTGCCAGACATTCGTCTGGAGCTGTGGCGGTGACTATGGTAACGAGGTATGATAATTTCCAGTAGTGGTGCAGGATCCCTCTTTAGGACTGGTTTCGGCGAGAGAAGAGATCTCTATCATCGAAGCTAACCTCCCTAGAATGCCCTCTTCTTGTTTCCATAGCACCAGACTGACACAGACTTAGTGGCGGTCAGAGTACCTATCTTAGACAAACAGTATTGTTACTTTAATCCCCTTCAAAAATTAGACCCTGGTGATGCCCATGGTTTTAGAGTAATTTACTTTGAAAAAACTCTCTTTAGCGTCAATCATTTAGATATTTTTAAAATTTTAATTTTGTTAGCAGTTTAAATTAATGGGTTTTCATAAATTTAAACTGTAACAAAATTAAATTTTAAAAATATCTAAAAACGCATTACTGCATAGTTTCAAACTATTTACTTAAACCCATAAATCACAAAATTGAATACTATCATAATTAAACATTTCGTATAAATCATTTTATAAGTTGACATTTTTGAGGAAAAAAACTTATAAAAGTTCTAAAAATTGAAACTTATTTTACCTAAAGTAATAAAGCGACCCCTTAATTTTCAATCTTTTTCTAAAAGGTATAAGACTATTGAAAAGAGAAATTTATTGGTCAGGTTCTACGTAAACAAGAAAAATTTAAAGTAAAACAAGTTTTTCATTGGAACCCTCAGGGCAATAGAAAAACCTAAAAATACCTGTCTCAGGACGACAGTAAACGAATTGAAAGCAATAGGAGAGACATAGAGAGAGGCTTCTAGGAGAGCTATCTGGGTACAAATAGAGTGAGATGGAAAGCTATGATAGATAGCCCTATTATCCAATTCGGAGTGAAAAGTATGTATACTGCTATTGAATGATACTCTATTATTAAAAGTTTAAAAAGTACAAAAAAAAATTTAATAAAAAAAAAAGAGGAAAACGCAAATCAATAACTTTACCTAAAATCCAAGATGGTGAGACAGAGGCCTTTCAATTTGGGCAAAAATGTAACTATAGTAATAAACTGTTTTTAATTATTTGATAATTAAAAAAGAGAGAGCTAAATTTATGCAGTAGAATAAATGATAGATTTTGTTTGCACTGAAGAAATACTTACCTCACTTTTCACATGATCCTTTACGCATAAAAGATACAAATTAAAACAGTTATTTTCAGTTAATTCTTTCCTTCGCAGTTGAACTTGATAATATTCATAACATGCTACATACTCAGGTAAAGGTCTAAATTTAACAGTAATTGATTTTCTGAAAAAAAATTATTAAAATTAAGGTGTAATTATCGAAAGATATGATTAAATTCAAGTTTAAGTCACATACGTTTAAACACTCTATAAGTTACTGTACCAATTTTTGTACCAAGATAACACAGATAAAATTGGTTTTAAAAAATAGGTTAAAAATATCAGAGTCATAAAATTTTTCTTTTTTTTTTTAATATATATTTTGAGCATTTTAATATTTTATCAAAAAAATTTTTTTTAACGATTACTAAATGGAATTGGAGATCAAATTTATAGGTTCAAAGCTATTCACCTAATATGAACATTTTATTGCTTTCAAATCTTAAAAATAAACATATCACACAAACGACACAGTAAAAAACAGGAGCATTAAGTATTATACAAAAAAGTATTAAGACTGAGTAAGTTTCAATGGAGTTATTTTGCAATGCTCAATCATGATCACTTATCAAACATAACCAATTTTATTTATTTATTTTTTTCCTTTGATACCCTTCATCTGTTAAATCCAACATCCTGTTGATTTTCGTCAAAATTAGGGATCAATATTTTATAATTTTGAGCAATATAATTTTCAAATCCTGCCACAGTTTAATTAACACAATTAAAAAAATCATTACCTCATTAAATCATATTTTGCAGAAAACAAAATATCAAAGCTTTCACAATCAATTGAATTCCTTTTTTTTCTAAGTTCCATACAGTCCTGATCACCTAAAATTAAAATTCTAAAATAAAGTTTACTAAAAAAAATAATAATAATAAATAAAAAAAAAGCAATAAGTGGAGAAAAAAAAATGTACTTTATTAATAAGATCAATTCCATTGTAAAACCCTTGAACAGTGTAATTTGATATTCACTAAAAAGTTTATTTTTCTCGAGTTACAAATCAAATATTGAAAATTAACAAGAATGATTATAATGGAAATAAATAAGTGTATATGCAGTACAGAACCCGTTATCCGGAAATCAGAGAACCAGAAAACCAAAACGAAATTCAATAAATTTTTCCGCCATATTTTTAAAAAAATGTTTTTTTCCTCATAAAATTGTAGGATTTTTCTTTCTTTTTTGAAAGATGTTTACCTTACCATCATTTTGGAAATAACCATTAGTGTATTACTTCATTGTTTTTTCTTCTTTTCAAGATTGTTTCCAAATTTTTTCTTTTTTAGTTTGGTTTAACAATTAAAAAAAACGGCTTTTTGTAGCGATTCAGAAAACCGGAAAAATCAGTTATCCGGAATAGCGATGGTCCCGATCGTTCCGGATAATCGATTCCTTACTGTATATGTCTCAAAATTGGTCTACTATGCACAACACAGATCAATAATAGTTTAAATTACTATAAGTTACTGGATGAATAATGGAAATTTAATTTCAGCATACTTTGATTTCATACCTTCACAATCTATGGACAAATCAGCTGAATCCAACGGTGTGACTATGAATAAATCATCTGAATTCAATGGCTTGTCACAGTCAGTATCTGAAAAATGGTTTAAAACATACTTTTGTGACACTAATAAATTGATAAATAATTCATTCAAATATATCTAAACACTGAGATTGCATACCTTCACACTTTAACGTCGGTACATTATATGGAGTACAGTCAATTTCTGAATCTTCAAAGTACTAGAGAAAGTAAAATATTAAAAAATTAGAAAGAAAAGATTTAGTTTTAAAAATATTAATTATTAACCTCATATTCTTTTTATGAACACTTAATTACTTTAAACTGCTGAAAAGAAGGCATTATTAGATGGAAATTGTAGTGGACAGAGTATTAAATAAGAAGTTTCTAGGACACACAAACTAAGTTTGAACCAATTCAGAGCAGAGGAAGGCTCCATTTCTTTTTCATTGCAAATAAAAATAACATTAGTAGATTTTGCGTACAATTTGTATCACCATAGTAATAGATTATGCACAGTTTTCCAAAATGGATCTGCTACATTTTTCGGTTTACTTTTCCTTCAGTATCTTCTTCTTTAGCATATTGACGGGGGAATTACAAACTACTAAGAAAACATAATGGAAAGATAACCATTATGGTATCTCAGCCAATATAATCCACAAGATTTGGCAAATTAAAGACAGTGGCAGGCGAGAAAGATGTATAATAAATAAAAAAACGTCATATAAGGGGACTAACTTGAAGGATATAACCTTCAGTCAAACCCTGGACAAATCAAAAAAAAATTTTTTTTTTTACATTTTTGCAAGATTAAAAACTTTTTCGAGCCTTGGCAGTTGGTAGGAACAGTTAGAAATATGGAAATATCCCCAGAATAAAATTTCAGAATTTCATTTTTAAACTGGTAAATAACAGTTTTCGATACATGTCTCTATATGATCTTACAATAAATAGTATTTTTTTCTCATAGAAAAATGTAAAATAAATATTCAATATAGAAAAATTCAAACAATGATGAATTTACAAAAAAATTTTAATGCCTATTTTTTTATTTTTTTGTACATAGAAAATAAATAAAAGATTGTCATTTTTATGCACAAAAGTAACATTTATAAAATTTAAAGAGAGCAAGAAATTTTTTTTGTCTGATAATAAATTTTTTCTCATCAACACATAAAAGAATATACGTATTGAAAAAAAAATTACACATTTCCTCCTTTTTAGCACTTTATAGGTTATAAAGGACTTAATTAAACCTACATGTGGAGATTCGTCCTATATCAATGGTGATAATTGCGAAAACACTGATTGAAAAAACTATAAAATTAGTGCCTCAAATAGTGAATACTCCAGCTTGTAATTTGATTTTTTCGTATTATAAGATTTTTGGGATTTTCAAAAATAACAAAAAATGCAAAAATAACAATTTTAAAACAGCAATAACTGCCAAAAAATCCTGATCGAAATGCTGCATAGATTTTCCCCATATCGAGAGTGTTAAAAAGTAATTATTCAAGTGTCCTATTCAAACTCCTTGTTTCTCAATAATATTGTATCAAATTATCGAGATTTTAAAAAAACATGTGGATATCAGTGAAAAAGTCTATCGCAAAATCAAGACATTGTTGCAAATTGAATTTTGCGTTAATAATAATTAATAAACAATACAGGGATTTAAAAAGAAAAACATTGAGAAAACTCATAATATTGGTAGCAGATAAAAGATCGAAACACCGTGTGGATTTACGATGGTATCTACCAATAAAAAGTGATCACTGAAATGCGTGATTTCAATTTTGAGCCCATAATGATATCGGAATTTTAAAAATCATAAGAGAATGCATTGAATTAACTACAAAAGACAAAAAATGATCGAAAAGAAAATTTACAATAATGGCGAGTGTGTTGAGAATTGATTTATGAAATGCACAATACGTAATTTCAATTTTTTAATACCATATAAAAAATTAGGTAATTCAATATAGCCAAATAAAAAAGAAGGCAAATATATCACATTGATTAAATAATTCTTCCGCTGCAATTCGGAATTTGCATAAAAATTGCAACTCATTAAAATTAAAAATTGAGAAAAAAAGCCTCGTTTTTTTCTAGCAAACGATCTTTTGGAATTATTTTTTAAATGATCAATTTTATACTTTTGTGTTCTCCTCAGTAGTTCATTAATTCCAGCCGATTTTTTTTTTTTTTTTGTCTTGTGTTCCTGAATTTTGCCTGAAATTGCGTTATTTTCTAACAAATCTGTGTAAAATAAGTTGTTATCTTACGAGAATAAGAACTTAGGAGGGGAAAAAATGCAGTACAGATAAGAGCGAAATAAGTCTTCTTAACGAGATTTTGGAAAGTTTAGAAATTTAAATTTTAAATTAGCGAAACTTTGCAAAACTTTTGTAGGAATATAAATTGATTAGCGGAAATCCGCAAATCTTTGGTCTTGAGAGTAGCGGAATTCCGCAAATTAGCGGTAGAATATCACATACAGTAGAGTAGGGGTGCACAACCTTTTTCAGTGAAGGGCCACATGCACAGCAGATTGACCAATGAAGGGCCGCATGCCAAAGTATTTAGACCGACATATTGAAAGCAATTGTTAGTGGTGATTGTTATATAAACATCATTGTTTATATAACACTAAATCCTTTTTGTTGGTTAACCTTGTAATCTCTTTGCAGAAAATACAATACTTTAAAACGTTTAAAATTAGAAAATGCAAAACTGATTACTTAAGAAGGAAAACAGAGTTCGAAAATCAGAATCAATTTATCAGAAAAAATTTAGATAAATTGAAATAATTAAAAAACTATGGAAAAATTGAAATTTTTTTTATCACATTACAAAATACAAAAGTCCGTTTAAACATAAATTTTAACGTTAAATTTTTTTCTTCATAGAATTAAATTTCAAATAAATAAATATTCTAGTTATTAATATAAATTCAAGTTAAATACTTTGATTTAAAGAAAGTTTATAGGGTTAAAAATGATTAAAACAAAACCCCTTCAGTGGAAAATAAGATTTAGCATTTATTAGGAAATGTACTTTAACTTTCAGACATTTTTATTTTAAATTAATAATAAGAGGCTGAGAGAGGGAAGAAAAAGAAAGAAAGAAAACACATTAAATTTTAAGGAACTATATTCCTTAATAATAAAAAGCTATTAAAATACTTGTTTACAACTTTTTATGACAAATATAATTTTAACATGACACTTACTATTTACAATTAATACACAATCAATTAACAATCAATAAAATTTACATTACTTTACGAAACTTATCTTGATTAAATTTTTTATACAGTTAAAATTTAATGATATACAAATCATTTCCCAGCATATAATCATAAATGATATAAAATGCTCCAAGAAGGTGGAAAATGGTTTAAAAAATTTCTTAATGGTTATACTGTAATTTGTAAAATTTTTGAATATTGTGATAATTTTATCTACTTGATCATGTGACATTTTTTGAGCCATTAAATGAAAATGTAATGATTGTATTTAAAGACTACTCTGTAATTTTGAACAGGCCAAATTCATTCTGGAAAACAGTCTTTCGACAGAAGCTGTTGTTGTGGATAGTATTAAATTTAGAGCAAATAACATAATCAGTTTTGGAATTTGTCCTAGATGGTGTTCTTCCTTTCTGAGTTTTTAAATTGCGGAAATACATATAGCGATGTGATATTTTTTAATTGCTTGAATACGAATTGCTATGTGTTATTTTTAAATTGCTTGAATACGAATTGCCATGTGTGATTTTTAAATTGCGTAAATAAAAAACTCGATGCTTGTTTTTCAAATCGCGTGAATACGAATCGTGTGGCTTTTAAATTGAGAAAGGACTACTCACAACACTTGATTTTTAAAATTCATGAATATGAATCGCGATATATGATTTGAAAACGCGTGCATATGAATTGCGGGAAAAGTAGCAACGGATGATATATACGAATCGCGATATGTGATTTTAAATCCCATAAATACGAAACGCGATGGATTATTTTTAAATCTCGTTAATGTTAATACGAAATGCGATGCGCAGTTTTCAGATAGCGTAAATACAAATTACGATGTATGACTTTTAAATTACATGTGACAACAAAAAGAATAGGTTCGATGTGTGTTGTTAAACTTGCACGTGTTCATGGGACTAAAGAATTATGCCGTGTTTTGAATTATTTTTTTTGCAAAACGGACCGCGTTTAATATGAACACATCTCGTTTTTTTTTTCCTGGGAAGGTGTTGATTTGGCTTAGATACGTAATTACTTTTTAAGTTACGAAAAAAAATTTAAACTGAATCGAATTTCACGAGTTGTAATATTGTGTGAAAAATATCAGGTATATTCTAAATCACAAATAAAAATGCAGCAATAACGGGAAAGAAGAAAAAACACGTTCGAAAAACCTCTTAAAAAATGCGTGTTAAAATCGGCACAACGCAAATTATAAAATCAGCACAAACAGAGCACATAAAAAATAATTATTTTAATGCGCGATTCAAAACTCGCTTGCTGTCAAATCATAGTATTAAAAATATCATAATCTTTTTAAATCACGGGGAAAACGTAATAACTACTAACCAAAATACTTTTATATTTCAGATGAAATTGGAGTGAATAAAGTTCATCAAAATTTTGTGTAATTTAAAGTCGGGATTTGAAATTAAAATGTCGCAAAAACGTATAAAAAATATCGGTACTTTCAAAACCTTGTAGAAATGTGTAGCAATAATTTCTAAAATAACGATTAAAAAATAATTTGATTTGCGATGAAATCATTACAAATAAGCCATGTCAAAAAATGGTTATCTAAATGAGCGATTCTTTACTCGCGATTCGTAATAATATCGTGCTAAAATATCGAAGTTTTAAAAACCGGGCGGAAATGTGCAGCAATAACTGTTGAAGAAAGGATCTAAAGCCATTTAGATTTTCCATGAAGTTTGCACAAATAAAGCGTTTCATAACTTTCAAAAATCGCTATTTCAGAAACTACTTGAAAATGGGTAGCAATAACTACCGAAAAGTCATTGGAATCGGCACATACGAAAAGCGTCAAAAGTGGTAATTAAAATTTGTAAATCGTAATAATGATGTATTAAAAATATTGAGATTTTTAAAACTATGCTGAAATCCGTAGCGTTAACCATCGAAAAACTACATTGATTGAGATTGGGTGCGTCAAAAACTTAAAAGTGTAAATTTAAATTACCGAATTTTTTAATATTTTTCAAAAACAAATATTTAATTTTTTTTCCATTTTGTTCAGATTGCGGCCGCGGGCCGCACATCGAGGGTTGGCGGGCCGCATTTGGCCCGCGGGCAGGCCCGTCCCTAACCGATTCGAGAGGGGGGGTGTTGAAGTTTATTTTGCCGACTATCATGTACATATATATATATATATATATATATATATATATATATATATATATATATATATATATATATATATATATATATATATATATATATATATATATATATATATATATATATATATATACACAATTTGTATATGGCTAAAGCTTGATAATCAAAGGTAAAACAAATCAAATAAAAGAGTTCAAATGCGCCACAAAACTTGAGCCAAAGAATATATATTCTTTGCTTGAGCTTCCAAAGTTTATTTTGAAATCATTTCGACTAGTTATAAACATAATGCTATTCATCGAAATAATTTTTACAGCACTTAAAAATGCAACCGCCATGGGTGAAAAATGTAGTATTATTGATAACTAAATAGTACCAGCAATTATTCAAAATAATGCAAAGAAAATATACTTTTTACATTTCTATTAATTTTAATTATTAAAATGGTAACAAAATATTAAAGAAAAAAAACTATTTTCAAATAAACTGAAACTTATTCAATTAAAATAAGTTTTCAGTAACATTAAGCAATAATTATTTGTGGAAATAATTTTAAAAAATAAAGTTGTAAATTTAAATGTTTTTCAACGCAACTTTGAAATACTTTTTACATTATATTTAAATATTTTTTTGAAAAATCACTTGGCAATTAAAATATATCTTTCGTTTCATTTAAACGTTGTTACCATAAGCTAATTACAGCAACTGTTTGACGATGAGAAAGTAAGTCATAATCAGCAAATACAGACTTCTATAAGATATTGATTCAAAACAAAATTTATTCAAAAGTAAATTGACCTTTCATTTTTAAAAAATAAGAAGAAAAAAATGTAGAAAAACATTGAAAATATTTGCCATTTAAATTATAAATGAAGAAATTCACGTAAAAATGATAAAAAATTAAGATATTAGTAAAATTACGTTATATTATATTAGCTACATAAATTTACTTCGATGTTGTTTTAAAAGCAAAAAATATTCGGCCAACTTATCATGCTTAATATTGTCAACAATATCTTCCTCTGCTTTGAGTAAAAGCAGTGAATTTAGGCGTTCAGTGGTCATTGTTGTTCGAAGATAGGATAGTTTTTAATCAACTTCATCTTGCTGAAAATTCTTTCATTTGTCGCAACTGTCATTGGTGCAGTTAACGCTAATAGATTTAACAATAAAAACTTATGAAAGCATTTATGCTAAAATGTATGATTCTGCATTTTTAATACAAACTGTGAATTGAATTTTTACAAAATTATAAAGTTTTTTTTTACTAATAATTAACTTAAATGAAAAACTGTTAACTTTAGTCAAAAGGATAATATAGAAACATTAAATAATTAAATACATAAGAAATACGTCGGTTCCAGCCAAATCTATGCAATTAAGCGGGTTATTCGATCAAAAGGGGAGTGCAATATTCAATCCAAAATTCTGAATTTTTACGAAATTTTACTTTTTAATGGTATTTAATGCATAGTATAGCATTTTGATTAAATAAGCTCAGTTTTATGATCAATAAACAATTATAATTAAAACTGTATGCGTTAGTATCATAAAATATAAATGTCATTTAAAATTACATAAAAATAAATCAATATTAGTAAAAACTATAATGTAGGTACTAAAATATTAATTGATCCCTTCCGAAAAAATCTATAATTGAAGACTGTTTTTTATACCCGTTGAATTCATCAAAATTAGAATTCCCTTTTAGTTTCTACTAAAAATTTCATGACTTGCGTGTATTCCTTTCAAACAAATTCAGAATTTTTTTTACTTATTTATTTTTTTAATCTTCGAAACTTGAGAAATTTTAATTAATGCTCTATTTAAATTAATGCGCTATTTTAGTTAAGGGTTTTCTGAAATTTATTACTTCTAAGATTCATTGTTTTGCTTTTTTCCGATTAATTTAAATCATTCCTTTTCGCTCACAACTTGCACCCAACTCAAAGTCATTAACTGGGTTAAGCAATTATTCTATTTAAGAGAAAGACTCTCTGTACACTAGTGTGTTAGGTTTTTGAAACTTTTTTTTTATCAAAGTTAATAGTGCATCAACATGGGATCACAAGACAAATCACTCTATCCCTTTTTTACATTCTAAATGATGTGTGTGTGAAGTAAGTCAAAGAGGGGTAAAAACCCCTTCGTTTACTTCAATATATAAAACTGGCAGCAAGATTTGATTAATTTTTCAACTTTACCCCAAACACCTACTAATGAATAAGAAATCCCTATTGAAGTGACCACATATTGTATCTTTATCTTAACTGAAAAAGGGAAATTCCATTTTAGCTGGTGAAACATTTTTCAAAAATAAACAATATATTTTTCGTTTGAGTACCACTTCTTTATGCAATTAGGCGGGGGTAAAAAACAACAAATAACTGTTTAAACGGGGAAGTTTTACATTAGTTTCTTCTAAAATGATTTGGTTCCATTAAATTTTATTCGTATAAGCGGGTAATTCGATTATGCGATTAAGTGGGGACGACAGTACAAAATAACTAAAAAGAATTATTTATCAAAAAAAAACTCAATTTTCTATTTTTAAACACGTTACATTTTCAATAAAATTAACATTAGTACATTTTTCTTCATAAAGGATTGCAGTTTGGACTTATAAAAACAAAGCCTACGAAGAAATATAGAATTTGAAATTTCAATTAAATAAGATATATGAAAAATAATTTCAGCTGAAAAAATCTAAAAAAGAAAAAAAAAATACTATTTCAAGCACAAAATAAAAGCTTAGTAAAAAGTAAAAAATGGAAAAAGTATCCAATTTTCAAAATTCAGATGTGATTTATCTTTTTCTATCCCTAGCTCCTACTAATGAATATAAATAACATAGCATTTTTAATTGCTCTTTTTTCTTTCTTTTAATTATTTTACTGCACAAAAAAGATTAAAAAAATAATTTTATCTGCTTCATAAAAATCTATTTTCACCCGAAATAATTTAATTGGAAAGTAATAACACATTTAATGCAATTTAATTAAACTTAATATTTAAACAATAAGACTGCAAATAATAAATATGTATTCATAAAAAAATTATACTTACATTCAAAATTTAGACTGCGGTAGATAGGACGATCGTTGGCATGTGAGCACATTTTCTATTTTATTCAATAATAATATGAATTTATAAAATACGCTTAGAGTAACTAAGTATCCGTACATGACAGTTAAAGACAGGTCAGTGAAGTAATTGGTACCACAGCTGCCTGTGCTTTGAGCCCCTTCCTTCCCCTTCTTAACCACATGGACAAAGATATTGTCTTTATTCTCAGAAAGAGTAAGAGAAAACATGAGAAAATATAGCTTAGGGCATTTCTAGCTAACCACTTTTAAAAGACCCTCGATTTTTCAAGTTGACAGAAATATCCGGGGTTTTGTCCTGCTTCACAAGATCGAGTCGCAGCTCCATCCTTTTTTGCGCCTTTTCATAGTGCCCGTAAGCGGCTTGATCAAACAGAATTGCCACTTCTCCGTGAATATTCGGAATTCTCTATTTTCACCATATTTTTATTGAAATAATTAATGAATCCGAAATTACAACATTTAACACTTTGAACTCGGCAACCATTCTCACATTGTGTGAAATGATCGAAGTGTTGATTCGATTGAGTGTAACTCAATTTAATGTTTCAGAATTCTTAGGATTCTTGAAAGAAAAAAAATATTAAAAGCAAAAAACAATATTTTATTTTCAAAACGGAAACTTTTATAAAGGTGGATTGAGGATCACATATATGTTAATTACTTTCCATAGAGAATATCAAATTTTGTTGTCATGATTAATTGTTCTAAAGATATCAATTAGTCCCTGAACACTTTATTTTAGGTTAAAAAATTTTGAACTCAAGTAATAATTCAATCATCATAGAATTTTAAAAGTTATGAACTGAATGGTAGTTAACAAATTAAATGTTTTTCTTTTCTTTTTTGGAGTTAGGAGTCCTTTGGAGTTAGTAAAATTCTTCATAATAGATAAATATCGTTTACTAATTGAAAATATAAATTATTTAATAATTTGTGTTATTTAAACAGAATTTAACAATTTAAATAAGATATTTTGAATAATAAAGTATCCTATTTAATAGGTACTCTTATTTGTAATTTTTTCCCTATATTTTGAAAGAAAAAAAAATTGGTTGCATCACCGGCACGATTATTTCATATAAAATTTATAATTCTTTTAAAAAAAAAATCATGTAAGTTCATCAGTTCCTTTAAAAAAATTACTTAAACCTCTAATAAAGATTTAATATAATTCAGATAAATAATATCTGAATTTTATGATACATTATAAGCTAACTAAAAATTAAGGTCGCTACAAAATTTTTTTAAATTTAAGAATGTGTCGTTTAAATAATAATACAAAAGAAACGGTTTTCGAGATTTTGGCATGTAATGTCGGTCATCTCGCTGTGAATTATCATAAATGGTTACTCTTGGAGGAGAAAAGAAAAAAACTAAATTTAAAAACACATTTCACAACAAGATTTGCCGAGTCGGGTCTGGGATCCCGAAACGAAATTCAGATAACATTGAAATTCGTTTAAATCTCATCACCGATGAAATATCCGAAAACGAAAGAATTTCGGCAAAGTCGGGATTTTGGCCTGAATTATCGATCATCTTGCTTTGAATTATCATATATGGTTACTCTTGGAGGAGAAAAGAAAAAAACTAAATTTAAAAACACATTTCGCAACAAGATTTGCCGAGTCGGGTTTGGGATCCCGAAACGAAATTCAGATAACATTGAAATCCGTTTAAATCTCATCACCGATGAAATATCCGACAATGAAAGAATTTCGGCAAAGTCGGGATTTTGGCCTGAATTATCGATCATCTTGCTTTGAATTATCATAAATGGTTACTCTTGGAGGAGAAAAGAAAAAAACTAAATTTAAAAACACATTTCGCAACAAGATTTGCCGAGTCGGGTTTGGGATCCCGAAACGAAATTCAGAAAACATTGAAATCCGTTTAAATCTCATCACCGATGAAATATCCGACAATGAAAGAATTTCGGCAAAGTCGGGATTTTGGCCTGAATTATCGATCATCTTGCTTTGAATTATCATAAATGGTTACTCTTGGAGGAGAAAAGAAAAAAACTAAATTTAAAAACACATTTCGCAACAAGATTTGCCGAGTCGGGTCTGGGATCCCGAAACGAAATTCAGATAACATTCAAATCTGTTTAAATCTCATCACCGATGAAATATCCGACAATGAAAGAATTTCGGAAAGAAGTCGGGATTTTGAAATGTTAAAAAAAAAAAGAAAAAAAAATGCCGACTCAACCTGAATTTGCCGACTGGATGATATCGCTGGGGGGGTGAGACACCCCTCTCACCCCCCCGTTAGGGACGGGCCTGCCCGCGGGCCGCAGGTTGAGCACCCCTACAGTAGAGTCTGGATTGTTCGAGCTTCCCATGAAGTCGAGTCTTCCTATACAATGACCAACACGTGGAAAAAAACTGCAACTTCCACTCTTTTTAAATTTCAAAGTTTTCGATAAATGGAGTTTTCGAAAGTTCGAGGTCCCATCTACCTCGAATTATCGAAACTCTACTTTACACAGATTATTTACATATTTTTTGAAAATTCACAAATCAAAATTTGATCTAAATCAATGACAATAAAATTATTATTAAACAAAAAGAGGACTAATAGCTCTTTATCAGCATAGGTATCATACAGACAAATATAACAGGGGTCCATATAACAATTAGTCGACAATAAATTAATGAAACCTGAAATAAAAATGACATGCATACTGTAGTACAGAACAGGGTTGGCAAGTTTTTGACACATGACGGTTTTTACCGGTTATTACCATGGTTTTTACCGTCATGTCAAAAACCCCTCTGTCAAAAACCCATAGTTTTGGTAAAACTGTATTTTTATTTGAGTATAACTGCTTATAATTTAAAATTAGTTCATTTTTGGGCAATAAAATTAGAAAAAAAGTTGTTAAAAGATATTTAAGAACAGATTCATGCATTTTCCCAACATGATTACATTAAAACATACTATTTGAAGTAAAATATTAGGATACTAAACAAAATTTTCAACATTTCCAAGCATCATTTTGTTTGGCATATTACATTACTGAAGAATGTCAAGATTGATTACTTTTATTCATAAAATCTTGCTTTGAGAAACACATGTACACATTAAAAGAAAGCCTCATAAAATAAACTTTTCGTATCATTTTTGTTTTCAACATTTTATGCAGAAATGAGACATGAAAAAGCCTGGGAAATCCTTTTAGAGTTTCCTTGCAACATTGCAATACATTTTGTTATCATTATCCTCAATGACAGGCTTCCTTGGAGCTAGACTGGTGGTCTTCCATTGAAAGAATCTTCTCGAATTTTGGACTCATCCATACTAAACTCAGAAATCGACTGGGCAATGAAAAATGCGCAAAATTAGTCACTTGCTATCGTATGCTTCGGGACAGTGACCCCGACTACTGAACATGTAATTTTGTTTGTAAATAAGTTTTGTTTAATGTGCTTTTCCAACTGAAAAAAAGCTTTTAACTTGTCAAAATAACAGTAATTCTTGACTTAGAGTTAGTAGTTACAAGTTTTGAAAGTTTTGTTTAGCTTATTTCTAATATTTAAGAAATGCCAAATTTTAAATTCTTCTTTTTAGTTCTTGAATTTATTAATAGTTCCAAGCTTTTTTGTTTATTTCTAACAATTAAGAAGTGCAAAATTTTGAATCCTTTGCAAATCAAGCTATAATGATAAAAGAAAGTAGCACTATTTTGAATAAGTATATTACAATATTTCTGTATGAATGTATATCCTTCTATAAGAATACATGTATATAGTTGCAAAATCAATAGCAATCATTTACAACATTCATTTATAAAGGCAATTATGTGAAAATAATATATTGTCCGCTATATGCCATAAATTAAAGAAAACAGTAGGTTTTTGACGGTTTTTACCACTGTCATGTCAAAAACCAGTTTTTGACGGCAAAAACCCAACCCTGGTACAGAATAAACTAATTTTTAAAATTACACTTATAATAGTCTATAGATATATAACATACTAACCATTTTAATGCTCTCCGTTTTTAAAACAATGTACCATAGAGTGAAGATAATCAAATTTATATACGAGTACATAGCGAAAACATACAAGAAACAGAAATAATAAGGCTTTTCGACAGTTTCAAATCTCAGAAAACACGAGTAAAAAAAAAAATTTCAGATCAATGGAAGAGAAAAAAAAAAAGTATTTCCGAGCGGATATCATGAGTTCTGCTCCGAAAAATAGATTTCACATTAAAAATGGCACATGTTTAAAAAACCCAGGAATAATCTAAATAAACATAATTCTGTTATCTGCTATTAAATAGCTATTGCATAGAATTTGAAAAATTTGGGTTTTTACCGACACAATGCGTGTTGAAATGAAAACTCATGTTCCTCTTTCTCAGCGCTTTGTTTATTTTGAAATTTTGATTGAGAGTGAACGATATCAATTATATTTGATATCGTTCGATATCAATTATATTTGATATACATAACAATATCGATATATTGAAATTATTTAAACTAATTAATACTTAAGCCGCAAGAAAAAAAAACATATAAGTTTTTTAAATCAAATAAAAACAGTGAAGATATTTTCAAAATTTTTCATTGATAAAAACCGATTCAAGTTATAGTTATAGTTATTGACCTGATTTAAGTACGAAGTTGCTGAAATTTGATGTCGTAAACATTACGACATCAAAAAATGTAAATAAAGGTAATGGTTGACTTCTCCGGCTTTTTGTATATGTTTCTCAGTATAACCCAAATTGCAGCATTTTTAGTTTAGGTTCCTAAAAATTCATTATAGTTTTACAAATTGTTCTATATTGCAATCAGTATGAAGAATAGATTCAGCACTATTGACATTATTGCCATTGTTTCTGAATTACAGAAACATATTGGTATGCGAGTTAATCAAGTGTATGATATAGATAACAAAACATATTTAATTCGCTTGAATCGTTATGAAGAAAAAGTTGTTCTCTTACTTGAATCGGGTATTCGAATACACACCACTGAATATGAGTGGCCAAAAAATCCTTCTCCTTCAGGATTTTCGATGAAATTCAGGAAACACATCAAAAATAAAAGGCTAGAAAGTATCAAGCAGTTGGGAACTGATCGAATTGTTGATTTACAATTTGGTATCAATGAGGCCGCATACCATATTATCTTAGAATTATATGACAGAGGTAATATAGTTTTGACTGATTACGAATATACTATTTTGAATATTCTCAGGCCTAGAGCTTCTGGGAGTGAAGATGTAAAATTTATAGTTCGGGAGAAATATCCTGTTGACCATGCCCGAATGTCGACAGTTGGCTTTAACAAAGATGAAATCTGTCTTGCTTTAAACAGTGCTAAAGATGGCGAAAATTTAAAAAAAATTTTAATGCCTCGTGTTGTATATGGCCCTGCCCTCTTAGATCATGTTCTTCTTAAGAATAATTTCGGGAAAAATTGTTTAATAAGCAAGCAATTCAAAGTTCCAGAAGATATTCCGAAATTGTTTCATTCTTTGGAAGAGGCTGATAAGTTGATGAAAGATTTGGCCAAAAATTGTAGTGGATATGTGTTTCACAAAATTGAAAAAAATAATATTGACGCTAAAGAGATTATTGCCAATGTTGAATTCCATCCTTATCTCTTTCATCAGTTTTCTGAGTTGAAATATACTCAATACCCCACTTTCGACAAAGCGGTTGATAATTATTTCTCTAGCATGGAAGGTCAAAAAATAGATTTGAAAGCTCTTCAGAAAGAAAAAGAAGCATTGAAAAAATTAGCGAATGTTAAGAAAGATCACGAGCAAAGGCTTTCAAAATTGCATGAGAGTCAAGCTGTTGATATTGAAAAAGCTCAGCTTATTGAAATGAATTTAGATCTTGTTGATAAGGCAATTACAGTTATAAGAAGTGCTATTGCTAACCAAATCAGTTGGTCTCATATTCAGGATTTAATTAAAGAAGCTCAATTCGAAGGTGATCCAGTGGCATCGGCTATTAAAAAATTAAAGTTGGATATAAATCATTTCACAATGCTTCTTTCTAATCCGCATTTCGATAGTGACGATGAAGAATCCAAGCCACAATTGGTCGATATTGACTTGGATTTTTCAGCCTATGCAAATGCCAGGAAATATTACGACATGAAACGAGCTCACTCCAAGAAAGAGCAGAAAACGATCGAGTCGTCTGAAAAAGCTTTCAAAAATGCTGAAAAGAAAACTAAACAGGCATTGAAAGAAGTGGCTGTTACAACAAGTATTACTAAAGCTAGGAAAGTCATGTGGTTTGAAAAGTTTTTGTGGTTTATAAGTTCTGAAAATTATCTGGTAATAGCAGGGCGAGATGTGCAGCAAAATGAGCTCTTGGTGAAAAGATATTTGAAAGCAAATGATTTATATGTTCACGCAGATTTGCATGGTGCTAGTAGTGTTGTGATTAAAAATCCTGAAGGTGGTGATGTTTCTCCAAAAACCTTAAATGAAGCTGGAATAATGGCAGTTTGTAATAGTTCAGCATGGGATGCGAAGGTCGTTACTAGCGCATGGTGGGTTTATGCTAACCAGGTCTCAAAAACAGCTCCAACTGGTGAATATCTCACTACAGGAAGTTTTATGATTCGTGGAAAGAAAAACTATTTAACTCCTGCATATCTTATTATGGGCTTTGGTTTCATGTTCAAGTTAGATGAAGAGAGTATACAGAATCACGTCAACGAGCGGAGCAGCAAAGTTGAAGGTAATCAGATTGAGTTTAATAATGCGGACCAAAACGAGGAAGATCTAAATGATGACTCGGAGCACGACAGTGTTTCTGATGATGATGATACTAAAGACGCTGATGATGATACTGGGGGTGTAAAGACGCTTGATAATCAGTTGTCTGTAGAGGAAAATGCGGTTGATTCTGAAGAAGATAAAGGAGGTATATATTTTCCTGATACTGAAGTTAAGATAAATGTTCTTTCTGAAACTACTGAGGAGAATGATTCCAAAGAAATTAAGAGCAATTCTGAAAACTTGATAATCCAGCATACAAAGAAAGCTCCTTCAAACAATCAAAAGGTGGACAAAAATATCCCAACTGAGCCAGCCAAAAATAAACTAACTGCCCCCAAAAGAGGACAGCGCGGTAAGTTGAAGAAAATAAAAGAAAAATATAAAGATCAGGACGAAGAAGAGCGGGAATTGCGAATGAGAATATTAGGTTCTGCTGGGCCGACTAAGGAGCATAAGAAAAATAAAAATAAGAAAGACAAAGAGGTGAAGCACCAACTGCAACAAATGAAGAATCCAAAGAAATCTGTTACTATTATTGAAGCTCCTTTGGAAAATACAATCGTGGAAGTAAAACCCGTTGAAGAAGAAAAGAGTGCAACAACAATACAAAATGATGCTTCAGATGAGGAGGATGAAGAATCAACTTCTGATGAATTTAAAGTGCTCAATTCTTTAACTGGATGCCCGACTCCTGATGATATCTTACTGTTTTCTGTTCCTGTTTGTGCCCCTTATTCTTCTATGTTGAACTATAAGTATAAACTTAAAATTATACCAGGTAGTAGCAGGAGAGGTAAAGCTGCTAAGACTGCTTTGCAAATCTTTTTGCAGGAAAAGTCAGCCACTCAGAGAGAAAAAGATTTATTAAAGAGTGTGAAAGATCAGGACATATCTAGAAATCTTCCTGGAAAGATTAAAATTTCTGCTGCTAGCTATAAAAAGAAATAACATGTTTTTGAAAATGTTTTGATACCATGATGTGATGAAATTGTTTTGTTATTTGTATAATAATTTTTTTTTTAAGTTGACTTTTTAACTTTCCTAATGAAATCTTCCTAATGTTTGCTCAATTTTGGCAATGTTAAATCAGTTTATAATTTTTTTTTCTTTTTCTTATGATTTTTTAAAGTTAGAGTTTTAAGCTCTCACTTTTTACAGTAGTTAAAAGTGAGGAGTTTAACTATAAAAAGGATATTTTCAATAATGAATTGCTTGTATTCATAAAACATGATGCACTGAAATTATTTCTTTAGAAAACTTTAAATAACCTAAGCATAAATTTGAAGCGGTATTTTTATTTTACTACTTGGCTCTAAAAAATTAATTCATGGACACACAAAAAAAAAGCTATTATTTATATCTATTCTTATGATGTGCCCAATTGAGTCCTCAAAATTTATGTATGAAGTTCAGAAACATGCTTTAAATATTTCAGATTTGCTGGACCGTCATTCGACTATATCCTTATTGACAACTAAATAGAAAAACCATTGTTTTGTAATTAATGGTTATGGATTTTTCAAGAAGTTCAATAATCAATTTTTATCTAATGAATTAGAAAGAATCAGAATTATTTTAGAATTGTTTATCACATTTGAAGGAATCACAGCCAAATGTTTGTATTGTATTTCTGGCACGTTAAAAAATAAAAACTCTTGTTTTTATGATGCTGTTTGGTTCATTGTAAACTTTCTTTTGTTTGAAACTTCAATAATTCTGCTTACTTTATCGGGACAGAATTATTACATGTCTTCAGCTGTATTTTGTTCGATGTTTGCTTCAGAACCTATCAGCATAAAGTTTCTCATAATAGATAATAAAATTTTAGTTTTTCTTTTTTCTTCAAAAATTGATCAAATTATTAAAAATATAAGGAAAGTTAGCTTTCATAATTAGAAGGGGAAAAAAAGATACTCTGTGTAGTCTAAAAACAAAATAATTTCAGCTTAATCTGTAATATATGTACAAATAAATAATGCTTACCTGAGCAAACTTATGAAAATTTGCTAATACTTTGTCTACTGAATTATCATGTCAGATTTCATTGCTAAATAGCAATGAAAACTAGTTTTTCATTGTTAACTTACTAGTTTTTCATTACTAAATAGCAATGAAAAAAATATGGATTTATGACAAATTTAGTCACTTTTTTGGTTCAAAATTATAAAAAAAAAAATTCCTTAAATTTTGTCCTTAAAATCCTCATTCTGTAATGCCTAAAATATCTGGATTTCTCAGACCATACTCTTAGTCATTTCTGGCAAATCCTTTTATACTTTTCACAAGATTACCTAGTTCAGTAAATAAAAAATTAGTTAAAAAAATATTTGATTCATTAAGTTTTGAACCCTGATTTTTAAAGTATTTAGCAATGTTTACTATTGGAATTTACTGTTTTATAAAATAAACAATAAAAAGAATTACCCTTTTAAAAAATTGGTAAATCATTATAGTTTTATGATTTTTTTCCCTTCATACTAAACATACAATGTATGCTTTTAATATCATGTAGAGTTTTATCATGTTATATATTAACAGTTGATGTTAAAGTTTTCTGACAAAAAAGTATAGAAAAAAATAATGAACAACCTATGTATGTATTTATAAATAAACTATTTTTCTTGTCTTTATATTTCTCCAGATATTGATCGATTAAGTATATAATTATTGAGCTATGATAAACATATGCCATGATTTTTTTATTTTAAAGAAGCTGGATAGGCAATGGAAATTACTTTTTCCATTTTTACCACTTTACACATTTCAAGGTATTATTGACACATTTTAAAAGCTGCAGAAATTCCCTTAAATCCATAATTCCACATTTAACAATGTGTAGAAAGATAAAAATTGGACAGCCCTCTAATGTTTCTATTGAAAAAAAATTTATGGCCCAGATTTCAAAAATCATATTTTCCCTTAAAAATTCCATGTCTTATTTTCCGTAAAAAATTACTGCCTATTTATCACTTTTAGAGCAATTGAAATAGACTTCAGTAAAAGAATTGTAGAAGACGACGACTCACAAGTAGAGGGGAAAAATCTCTCTTGAAAAATACATTTTTTAAATTATAACCTTTTATTGTCAAAATTCTATTGTAAATCTTTTTTTCTCAGATTTCTGCAAAAATAGTATTTGTATTCAGATTTAATTTAGTTGCTTCTCTTTCAAAAGAGCAATGCTTTGTGTGAAAATCCCCCTTTTCTGCAAAACGTTTGATTAACTATTATGACTTACTAATACTTTAGATGTTTAAGGCTTTATATATGTTTTTATAACTGAATTTTAATTTTTCCCCTTGAATAATCATTTATTAATTGAGACAGTCATTTCTCAACAGAGTTATCTCCAAAATCCGCTCTAGATCTTTATTAGAAAAGAGTAATTCAAATATTTTCTTAAACAATTAATTCTAATTTGATGGTGATTTGACCATTAGAATTAAAACTATTAAAAAATCTATCTGTTAACTAAAGATTTTAATGTCCTGCATAAAAATTATTAAAGAACTAAATTTATTTGGGAATAATATAACATTCATATAGTTTGATAATTAATGTATCATGTGTTTGTATAAGTATAGCTATTACCCTTTGGCAAAATGGGTCTTGTTTTGGGTTTCATGGCATGCACACCTTATTTGTACATCACACTTTTCAACTGTGTTCAAGAGTAATAGTAAACAGTGTGCATTTGTTGCTATGGCGACCACTGTTGCTTGATAATTTTTTTAGAATTCTTTTTATCTTCACCATCAGTCATTCTTAATGTATTTACATAAAAATATTTTAAAGTATTTTTATATTCTTTTAATTATTAACTTATAATTACTGTCATGACTTTAATATAAATATGAATACTGAAGAAGGAAGGTAACGTCTTGAAACACGTATGTAGCCAGGATTTGAAAACCAATCATCAATTGAGACAGTTTTTGCAACCCATGATTTGAAATGTTGTGGCGGTTATTGGAGTAAAACCAGAGAAAAAAAAAGCATTTGACCAATTGGTATCCAGTGATCGTAATCAAGCGATCACAATTTTTTCCTCTTTGAAGCAGAATTTTCATTAAACATATTTTTTTTATCGTAATAAAACACTAAGCGTACAAATTTTGCACTACTAGCTAAAATGCAAAAAATTCTCATTCTTCAATCTTTTTTTTTTATAAATTTGATTTGGTAAATTTCTAGGCTTTTGAAAAGGAAGATGTCTTTATTTTTACACAAAGCATAATATATTAAAAAGATTTTATCTTTTGACATAACTATAAAATTTTGTAGATTTACAAATGCTAAGTTACAAGACCATAAATACGATAAAAATTGGAGGATAGTATATATTTCGATTGAAATCTATGTGGAATCATATACATAAAGTATTAGCAAATTAATATAGAAAACATTTTATTGTTTAAAAAATTTTCTTAGCTTCCAATAAACAGATAAGCAAAATAATTTTATTTTAATCTTACCTCTTGATTTAAATAGTCTGTTTCTATGTTGGATTTGAAATTTTTACTTTTGAAGGTTTTTCCTATTTTTTTCAGAAATTAAGATATAATATCTGTCTTAATAAGGTGTTTACTTAATACATGATATACATTTTAAACTTGTACCAAGCCACAATTATTCTATTGGTTTATACTGAACAATTTAATTATTAAAGTATATTTTTAAGAAAGGATATATTAAATACTAGACTGAGAAACTTAGAAAACTATGTAGTTCTCCAATAAAAAAAATACTTGACACCTAAATTTTTCAGGACTTACAACTATTACTTCTGATTATTTTAAAAATTTTGTAGTTGTCCTCATGTATAAGAAATTTTAAAATGTATCCAAGTAACAGAAAAAAAAAAGAATAATCTATTTTTATTTTGTTTAAAAATATTTATGCAGTATGATTGATTAGCCTAACTAAGATAGCCCTCATCTCTCTCACAGGGTCGCCACAGGCAACTAAAATGCGACAATTTGCAACTACTTTCGGCTTAAGGCGATTATGGCAACTTTTTTTTTCCTGAAAAGGCTAAAAAAAATTAACTATTTTCAGGAAAATGAGACTTTTCTGTAAATTGGGTTGACAACCTGCTGCCCGAGGGAGCTTCTGAACATCAAGATTTTTTTTTCCTGAAGAAAAATAAATTGAATTGCGAATTTGAGTCATCACTTTTAAATGCACTCAATTTGCACAAATTCCATTTTAAATCTATTTTGTTTCTCGATCGCCTTTGCTACGAAATTCTGCACGATTTTAAAAAACCCAATTTTCAATACAATATTAACATGAGTGAATTTTGAATTTGAATAATTACTTTTCACAATATATATACACAATCCAGTCACATTATGTGACCACCTGCCAAAATCCAGAATAACCACCTTTGGCAGAGCGAGACGTGTAGAGAAAGAGTCAATTAGGTTTCTGAAGGTGTTCACTGGGATGTTGAGCCATGCCGACTCCAGTGCCGTGGCCAGCTGCGCTAAATTACGCTGTTGAGGATACATGGCGCGAACAACCCGATCGAGGTAGTCCCACAGATTCTCGATTAGGTTTAAATCCGGTGAGTTTGCTGGCCAAGGGAGTACGGTAAATTCATCCTGGTGCTCTTCGAACCACGCACATACACTGCGAGCTGTATGACACCTCGCATTCTCCTTCTGGTAGATGCCATCATTCGGATGTAAGGGTGGACATGGTCCGAAAGGACAGATGCGTACTTGTGCTGATCCCTCGTGCCTTCCACAATGATGAGTGCACCCAGTGAATGGAAGGAAAACATTCCCCAACCCATCCTGCAGCCTTCCGGCAATTGTTGCAGGGTGTTTGCTTTCAGACGTTTCACGCCAACGTCCATCTGTCCGATGGAGCATAAAACGTGATTCATCAGAAAAAGTCACCTCCTGTTGCCACTCTGTGGACGTCCAGTTGCGGTACTGGCGTGCAAATTCCTGCCTTCGTCGCCAATGAACAGCAGTCAGCATGGGTGCATTAACCAGGCGTCTGCAACGGAGGCCCATGCGCAGCAATGTTTGCTGAACAGTGGTTGAGGATACACTCTTGGTAGCCCCTTGATTCATCTGGGAGGTCAGTTGCACGCCTGAACGCATCTCCGTAGCCTTCGTTCGCCTCTGTCATCTATGGCCCATGGTGCACCACTACTTATTTTGTATAGTGCCGTTTTGCCATGCACGGTATACTTTTAACACGGCGGTACGCGAACAGTTCACAAAATCAGCCGTTTCCGAAATGCTTCCACCCTTGGCCCGAAAGCCAATAATCATGCCCTTTTGGACGTCGGATAAATCGCTACGTTTCTGCAATACGCCAACGATTGAAATGCTTTCCGATGCCGTAGGACATCCTATATATACAATCCACTGTGGTGTGCTGCCACCTGCCTTCTGTGATTGGTTATTTTACGTTGACGTCGAAAGTAGGTAGTGGTCACATTAATATGACTGGATTGTGTATATTTATTAAATCTATTATTGATAAAAGGGAAAAAATTTTAGAAAAAGTATGTTTTTTTTTTAATGAAAAACTATTTTTTGAAAGAATTCTAGTAATTAATTTTCTGCAAATGTACTAATTTTTTTGATATAAAAATTTACTGCTAAAACACTAACGTTTATATAAAAATTATCATATTTGCCAGCAACTTGACTAAATGGATCATGGTTATATGACAAGTCATTTAGTAAAATTTTAGTCCTATTGTCGAAAATTTTTTGTTCTTATTTAGGCAACTATTTTCATGCTTTAGGCCACTAAAAGACACTATTTTGTTCATTTTTTTCTTTGGTAACCCTACTTTCACTATTTGAGGTTGAATAGGGAAAACTCCTATTATCAGTACAGAGAATTTGGAATCTAAATTCACCAACTCTTAATAGATTTCAAAACTGTTTATGACAGCATAAATAGAAAACTACTCCTTGAAGCTTTACATGAATTTAATATCCCTGTCTAGCCTGTAAAGAAGATAGTGAAGGGACACTTCTTTATTTACTCAAAGCTGTAGCTACGACTTCCTACCTCATGATGTCACGTCGCACACAGATCTTGAAAATCACAGCCAAAGGATATGAAAACTTTGCTGTTAATACGTTCTGTAAGAAATGAATTCTATACTTTTCTGATAATAGCTGTCAAACTTTACACTAACAAATTATTTTTGATCAAAAATATAGTATTCATACATTTTCTTGTTATTCCCTAACACTCCCTTCAGGTCCCGCAGTGGACTGATCGTTAAGACACAGTTCCCAGCAGATCACCGAAGTGAAGCATCACTGGCTGCAGTCAGTGTGCGGGTGGGTGACCACTTGGATCAGTCTGCGTAGGGAACGAGGGTGCGCGGTATTTGTCCTCGTTAAACTGTTCTTACCGTAAAGTGCTCGACTTCGAGTTAGCAGGTCGTCGGGCTACCGAAGCGGGGGTGCCATCCCCTCTGAGGAGGATCAAAATTGTGATGGCATGTCTTCGGATCATCCTCAGGGATGTTTCTCAGACCGTCGCCAATAGCCCATTATGCAGCTCTAGTGCGACGTAAATGAACAAATCAAATACACTCCTTTCAGTTTAAAAAAAAAATCCAAGGCACAAATTAAATTTCTTCAGGTGCTTTTTAAACTTTAATAAACAGCTAATAAGTTCAATACAACATAAAGTCTATACATATTTCAACCCAGTAACAATAAAGTTTTAAAAAATAATTCTTCACATATTCCTTAAATAACAATGCAACAAACTTAACTGCAACAATAAAACATACATTCGTATGAAATAAAAAACATTTTATTTTCTTAAATTATATACAAGTTTTACAATTACTATGAACATATGCACAATTCTCTCAAGCTTATCGCACAGTCTCTTATACCAAATTTACAAATAATAAAACAATCGCATATAAAAACATGTCACTAAAATACATTAAAAATTGTGAATAAGTTAAAATATGTCTGGAGATTGAGCAAAATTTCTCTCCCAGTAATCCCCCTTGAATGACCAAGATTCTTCCTTAGCATACGGGTGGGGCTTAGATTCAAACAATCTAAAATTGCATAAAAATAATGTATAAATAAAAATCACATCTAGAAGCAAAAAAATTATTTTTATAGTTACTACATAATTTGAACATACACAGGGGTCCATGCTGTTTTGTCTTTTTTTCTTTGCTTTCTGGTTTCTCTTTGCTTTTCTTCTAACCTATTTTTTTCAAATGCAGCACCATCTATGTGTAATATTTATAAAAGATGTTAGAAATGAATAAAAACTGAAGTAATTTACATAGCACACAAGACAAAATGTTGAAAAAAAAAGACATTTATGTAAGTAAAATTTTAGTTATTTATACATTTTCAGACAAGATGGATTTCCTAAATGTTCCGATTAAACATGAAACTAAAAAATATATTTTTCACCTGAATGAATTGTATTTTGGATACACTTTTAATTGTAAGGCAAATGGCTATGTAATTATCAACACAAGGTGGAATAAAATTTTTATTGATTTAAAAAAATAAAGTTTATTTTTACATATTATGATATATCCAGCCATAATACGTAAAAATGATCTTATGAAATATCAAGTATTTTTAAAACAAAGCATTTGAGAAATGCAGCAATTTCAAGAGCATTTTTAGGTTTTGAAATAACAAATATTTATAAGACCTTAAAATTTTTTATTTAACAAGTCTGAAAAAGCAAAAGAAAGAGGATATATGTCAAATTTGTCCTCTGTAAATTTTGAATAGCCGCTAAACATCCATATCTTAAAAAAAAAAAAAAAAAAAAAAAAAAAAAAACGATGTTTTATCTATATATATATATATATATATATAAATCAGATTAATACATCTTTTATAATTAAATAGGAAGACATGAAAATATATCAAGATCTAGAGATTTACAGAAGTTAGAAATGGGACTGCCTCACTAGTGTTAAATAATGATGGGGAAAAAACCGTACTTTTAAAAGCTATGCGCATGTTTTGCTTCAATACTTAACAAACAATTTTGGAGGATCCTTCAGAAAATGGCTTTTCTGTGAATGAATTTTTAATGAACCCAAAATAGTATTTATTGATTGAAGGTTGAGATTAATGGTACAAGGCCTGGAAGCAGCTATACCATGTCTGAAGTTTTGTACACAAGGTAAGCTTGAAACAAAACAAAGTAAAAAGGATTCAAATTTTCTGGGAGTAACAAAGCTAACTTTTATCTGAATAAATATCACTAAGTAAAAAGAATTATTTGATTAAATTAACCTCTCTCCTAAGGGGCGAATGGCATTTAAATTTGAAACAGCTTGAATCTTTAAAACACAAATTCAATTTTCTTTTGTTTTATGTAGGGAGTAAAACTCAAATTTAAGATTATTTAATATATGGCAATGCATTTTTAAAAAAATTAAAGCAAATAATGTATGAAAAGGAAGCAGTCCAAAAATTTAAAAGTTTCTTCCCATTAACATTATTAAGTACACTTTAATATATAAAAAAGAACTTTTACAATCAAGCTTATAACCAAAAGAGGAAAAAAATTTTTTTTTTAATAATTCTATAGTAAATTCACAGTGAAACACACACACAGTGAAATTTTTTAAGGCTTAAACAAGCTAATTTATCTTTAATTTCAATAATTTGAAACTATTATTTACGTCAAATACAAAACTGTTTTACGCAATTCTTGTAACCTTACTCGGTTTAGTTTTAAAAACTCCTAGTTATGTATAAATTTTTATTTTTTATAGTAGCTATGTCTATTATCATAGCAAATAGAAGAGTTATTGTGCACTATCTCAGCAATACATACCTATATCACCTTCCTCCAGTTTTCTTATATCTGGCCTTAATCGAGAATCAGTGGGTGGAAGCTTAGGTTTCATTTCATCAGTCAGTTCATTCAGAGCCATAGCATAAGATGTAAAATTGTAGTACTGAAATAAAAGGAATATTTTAGTATAAATCAACAAAATTAACGAATAAAGAAAATCAAGGGAAAGAAATTACATCTGATGAACATTCTGGTCTGGGATCAACTTCCCAAAGTAGAGTAGTTGGCAAGTCATCAAGATTTTGATAGTTTTCTCCTTTATCACCATTTTCAAGAGTTACCTAAAACATAGCATTTGTTATTTTGATTCATTTTTTTGGAAACCAATTAATAAAGTTTCAAAACTTTAAAGGGAAACAGTATTGTTTCATGGTAGGTTGTATAAAAGGACTTTCTTGTTCTTAAAATACAATCACTCCATTACCATCAGACAAATGCTGATATTGAGTACATTTTCCAGACTCAAATTAAATTTGACTCGAGGCTGTAACAATTCGTAAGAGCACAAATCCGGGGGTGATTGTGACGCAAAGTGAAAAACCTTGAAAATTTTATGTGCCAAAATTGGATATCAATTCATATAGTATACACGGTTAAGATAATATTTTGATGATTTATAATTAAATTACCTACCAATGAAGAATACCTCACTTTTATCATAAATAATTTAAGAAAAAACTTAGTCAGGGTGCGTAGCCAAATTATTCAACAAAAAATAAGCATCTTTCAAGCACTCAAAATAAATTTTAACCTCTTAAAAAAGATATCATAACTAGGCAGAGTTGGAAAGTTTTTGACAATTGATGGTTTTACCTGGTTTTAACCGTCATGTCAAAAAAAAAAACTTTTGGCATTGTTTTAGACAATTGACAAAAATCATGAAATTTAGAATCCTGTAAAACGCATGGGGTTTTTATGTGCTAGGGACTGACAATACGCCAAAATAAATTGGGGTTAAATTAATTGTGAAAATGCTGAATAGAACAATATGAACAGTGTCTTTTTGCATAATTCGTAATGAAATTCAACATGGTAAAGGAAAAATCTCATTTTGAAAAAGGAAAGATTAAGCACTTTTTAAAAAAACCTAATGAAAAATGCATCTTGAAGGGCTTTTAAAAAACGAGAATAAGCACCTTCAAGCAATTTTTAAAAACGGTATGCACCCTGCTTAGTTCTTACAAGAATCATGATAGTGAATTTTAAGAATGCAAAAATACAAATCATGTTTTTTTCTCTTTTATTTTAATGCCGTCATTGAACAGCTGACCCAAATTTGAGTTTACGTCTACCTATGTTCAACTCTGTAGCCTTGTAATTTTGTAGTCTAATTCAGAGGACAAGAGAACATCAAGATCAAGTATTGGGAGAAATGTTGCCTTCGTGGAGGACTTTTTGATGAAACTAACCCGCATTTGAGTTATATGGAGAGGAAAACAACGGAAACCTAACACAGTTAACTTGACGGCAAGGGGACTCTAACCCATTATCCATCTACCATTGAGGATACTTTACGTCAGTACTATGGGTGGTGCGAGCTGGGTGCGAAATGCGCATTAACCAGTCATTGCTGTGAATCGAACCCGGGCCACCTCATCGGGAGGTGAGCGCTCTATCTTTTGAGAAACCACAGTTTAAATCACTCAATCGCGTAAATACGAACAGCGATACATGGTTTTTAGATCACATGAATACGAATCGCAATGTGTGAATTTTAAATCGCGTATAAATACAAAACTCAATATTTGATATTAGAAATCTGTGAAAACGAATAGCCACATTGGATTTTATACTCGCATGGACACGAACAGCGATATTGGATTTTTAAACGCCTAAATATGAATCGTGATATTGATTTTAAGAGCTCAGAAATACAAATGGTTATATTTGATTTTTAAATCACGTGAATATGAGTCACGATGTAAGTTTTTTTTCCATCACATTAGTACAATTTACAATGTGTAACTTTTAAATCAGGTAAATGCAAAAATTGATGCTTGATATGAAACTCTAACGAAACGATGCTTGATGAAATTGCCCGAATATGAATCTCGATATAAACGGATTCCTGCATAGTTTCCAATATTAAAAACAGCAAAAATCCAAAAAGCAACAAACAAAAAAAAAAGGCCATAGAATCACATTTTTGAAAACGTTTTGTAAACACTATTTAGAGTAACTTTCAAAATTTAGGTTTGGCAAAAAACAGAGCTCTTACTTTAAATCTTAACTCTTATTTTAAATTTTAGATTGTGTTGAAATTGAGAACGCGGAATGCCGCGAAAAATTCATATGCCTTGCTCCTAGTTTCTAGACCTAGGAGGATGATAGGGAAAACCCAGAATTCCGGGGTATAGCCGGAATACAATCATTCCTGAAAATAATCTACAGTAGAGTCCCCATTTTATTCGTAGAACTGGGTAGCAAGGGTGCACGGATAACAAAAATTACTGATAATCTGAAAAAATCAAAAAGGTGGAAGCACAAAAATTTTAAAATGTATTCCTACATGTTTATATATTTTAACCATTCAAGAGAAACCTTTGTTCTTAAGTTAAACCACAAATACAACAAATGGTAAAAGAAAAAATTAGTATGTACATACTTCAATAGAAGTATTCATATTTAGAAGTGTTTAGATACACTTTAAAAAAAATAAGAGTTTAATAAGTAAAATAAGTTGGACTTGATCATGTGCAATATAATTTTCTATTTCTTTGCAGATGTCAGGGTTAATCTGCACTGTAGAAAATCGGGGTTCTACTGTAGTTAATAAACAAATGATGGTTCAGATGACATGAAGCTTAAAATACAGAAGTAATCTTTTTTTTCATGGACAATGGGGTTTGTACTGAAACAATAATCTGCCTTATATAACAATGATAGTAGAATGAATACAGGAAAATGTAGGAATTTCTAATAAAAAATATAAGTTCTAATAAAGTATTTTAAAAAATGGCATTTAAAAACAATGTTTAACTGTAATAATCTTAAGCTATAAGTATGATGGCAATTTCTATTTAAAAAAAAAAAATATTTCTAACTACTTGACTACATCAAAAGTCAAAATTTTGTAAAAAAATAAATTTGTTAATAAACATTTACAATAACATTTTTTGGATATTTTATAAAGGTTAAGAAAGAAGAAAATATTCATATTACATTTTGTAAATTTATATATAAAATTATGTTTAACAATGTAATGGAATTTTAAATTTATTATTTTAAAAATTAAATAATTATTGTATATTTAAAAAAAATTAATTTTAAAATTGTTTTTAGAAAATAAAGATACTTTTAACTGATTAAATTTTAGAAAGATATAGGACTAACAATTGCAATTCAATAGTAGAATATATGCAGGGACGTTTTTTTATTGACTTTAAATATTTATTACTTCTAAAAAACACAGGATTAAAAAAAAATCATAGATGTTCGATATCAATGTGATAACAACATATTTGTTTATTTGGGTTGTAATACCTTATCAATATTGCTTCACAAAGATAACTTTAGTCCACTGATTAATACAATAGTTTTTTAGCTTTATTCATTCAAAACCAATGAGAAAATATAATTTTATTTGGTTTTAAAATTAAAACTTAATACATACAATATAAAGAATAAAATGAAAGCTTAAACAAATTATCAAGAAAGATTACTTACAGAAGAATTTCTTTTCTTTTGGACTTTACTGAAGAAACCAGAGTTTTCTTTAGAAGAAGTAGCTGTTTGATTGTTATTATTTGGCACTTCTTTCAATCTCTGATAATCATCAAAGTATTGAGCATCCATACTCTTAATATAGCTGCACCATTTTCCAAATATTAAACGATGCTTTGTCTTCCTGTAAGTAAACGCATTCTCAATATGAAAGCTTTAAAAAGACGAAAAAATTATATTAAAATTGTTGAGCATGTTTCATAATTTTAAGTAGGCTAATCAGGGATGAGAGTAGTCAGAAAGTAAAAAAGAGGAAATCCAAGAATGAATATATATATACACTGAAGAGCCAAAAAAACTGGTATACCTGCCTAATATCATGTAGGGTACCCGCGAGTACACAGAAGCGCCGCAACACGACGTGGCATAGATTCGATCAATGTGTGAAGTGGTGCTGGAGATAATTGACACCATGAATCCTGCAGGGCTGTCCATAAGTGGGAGTAAGAGGGGGCGGGGATATCTTCTGAACATCGCGTTGCAAGGCATCCCAAATATATTCAATAAAGTTCATGTCAGGGGATTTTGGTGGCCAGCGGAAGTGTCTAAATTCAGAAGAGTGCCGCTGGCCACCAAAATCCCCAGACATGAACATTATTGAATATATTTGGGATGCCTTGCAACGCGATGTTCAGAAGATATCCCCGCCCCCTCTTACTCCCACTTATGGACAGCCCTGCAGGATTCATGGTGTCAATTATCTCCAGCACTACTTCACACATAGATCGAATCCATGCCACGTCGTGTTGCGGCGCTTCTGTGTACTCGCGGGTACCCTACACGATATTAGGCAGGTATACCAGTTCTTTTGGCTCTTCAGTATATATATATATATATAATATATACATATACACACAAAAATTTGACAAAAAAAGTGAGATCTTTAAACTTGTAAACCATGTGATTATAAATCCTGATTAATTTTAAAATTGCATGAATACATAAAAATTAATCACATGCCTTAATTTTAAATTGAGAGAATATGAATCCTGATATGAGGCTTTTAAATCACGTGAATATGAAACTCTATATAGAATTTTAAAATAAGCAGAAATACATATCACGATGCATAATTTTTAGAGCACGTAAACACGAATCACGATGCATAATTTTCAAATCGCGCAAATACAAATCACAATGTCTAATTTTTAAAGCACGTATAAGTACGAAAATCGATGTTTGATTTCACAACCGCAAAAATGTATCACGACGTAGAATTTTAAGCTCACATGAATACGAATCGCTACATAGGGTTTTAAAAGCGCTTAAATACAAATCGCTATATTGGATTCTTAAATCTCGCAACTAAGAATCATAATGTACGATATTTAAATAGCGTAAATAAGAATCGCATTGCGCAACTTTTAAATCAGGTAAATACGAAAATCGATGATTGATATTAAAATCGTGAGAGACTGGACTTGGGATTTCTAAAAGGCTTGTTTGTATCATTTTTGTTTAGACATATTAAATAAAAATTTACAAGATTAATTGAATGAGCAAATAAATATTTTCACCGCAAATCCACCTCTATTATTTTATTTACTTATTTTTTTTCCCGTTTGCTTTCACGCCAGAACGATGTCTGAATTGCAAAAATACGAGCTATCCGGCGGACGAATAAAAATACGGAAAATCTTATTTTCTGTGAAGAGAAAATAAGTAAAAATACGGAAGGGTTAGCAGCTAGGATATAGTTTGAATTTTTTGTTTATCTTTGAAAATCGTAAATAAATATGATTATTTTATTTTAACAATTGAATTTAAAAAAAAAAAAAGCGGGATATTTATTTTGAAAAAAAAAAAAACGAAACGCTTAGAGAATCCGAGTTTTTGATAAAAAGGCTGAAATTCGAAAGGCAAAAGCGAAAAAATCTCATCCCTGTATAAAGGTCAACCAGTTTTATCCTAAGGAAATGATTTTTTGAGAAACTTCAGAGAGAGAAATGAGGACTTCAATGCTTTCGCTCCGCGGAAAATTAAATTCCTCATAAAATATTTTAACTTGTTCAAAAACATTTCCGCGGAAATTAGCGGGAAAAATGGAAAAATAAAAAAAAGCGGAAATCCGCGAAAGAATCTCATCCCTGGCTAATTAATAAGTCTTGATAAGACTTGTTAATAAGACTTAAGAAACAAGCATGAGAAACATGACAAACAAGCAAACAAACATGAAAATGTATAAAATATCACTCTTAAACTTTTTTATGCACGCACAATATTAAAATACAGTTGCAAGATTACTTATTTATCCCATTTCAATGACATTTTATTGTTATTAATTCAATTCCCCTTCCCCCTAATATTACATATTGCGGTGACTCAACTTTATCGCTATGATCAAGAACTTGAACTACAATTTTTCATTTGCCAGAACAATCTATAAGCTGTCTCTGTAGCATGATGTGCTGTACTGATTTATCTTCCTCTTCTTTATACTTTAATATTTTTGATGTTAATAAATTCTAAAATAATGTTAATTCTAATGATTAGTCTCCAGGTTTATGTTCAGATATGCACAACAAACTATTGAACAGAAATAATAAATCGTTTGACTGGAATCCTAAGCATAGTTCAATCTCACAATTCTCTTAAAAATGACAGCAAATTATTTTCTTTTAATATATAAATAAAAGCAAAATTAGTGTTTTATAGTTGAATCAAGTTCCATTCCATTTGAAAAGTACAATTTAAAAGAAGATGTAATTATAAAATTGGTAAATAAGACTCATTAAAAAATCTACTGAGCTTATTTTACAAAGTCTTAAAAAAATAAAATACCTCCAAAATTAAAAACAGATAGAACCGAACTAAAATTGTAACGATACAGCATGTAATTGGAACAATTATATATAAAAAAAGTTTTTATGATTAGTTTAAGGACTTTTAAAACTGTAGCATTTTAGAATAAAATTTTAATAAATCAGTTTTAACACTTACTGCCTATCTAAAACAAAGCCTTCTACACAATTTAAATCTTTACTATACCAGCCAGCAGGTTTAAAATTGAGTTCAGCAACTAGTCCATTAGTATGACATGTTATCTCTAATACGCCACACTAAAAAATGACAAAGATCAATGAATGTGCTCAAAAGTTTATCATTTAAAAGCTAACAGAAAATGCATAATGATTAATTACCTGTTCCATCCAAAGTTTTCCTACAATTATATTATGGACACAACATGTTACACCAGACCATGTGTATGTTTCATTGTGCCTAGTAAAAAATAAATAAATTTATAAATGAGTCAAAAGAAATTCATAAATACGAGTAGCAAGCTCTCATAAAATTTGGATAATTAAACTTCACTGCTGCCACTTAAAAAGCAATATCCGGGGGAAAACTATGGAATAATAAAAATTACTGAACAATAAGTTTTAAGTTTAATACTAAACGATAAAAAATTTTATTATTTATTTTCAATTTGTTTTAAATACTTGTACTTTTAATGTCTTTGCAATAGCTTTTAACTAAAGTGGAAATAATTGACAAATGCATCAAGAAGAAATGAATAAAAATAATAGAATTATTTTTCAACAATAAACAATTTAATAATATGTCATAGCTTATTAGCAAAATAATCCATTATTAATAACACTATGTAAAATTTAGTTTCTGGCATAAAAACTGTAATTAGCATTTAACACTTTGAAGGAAAATAAAAAAAATTTTCAAATGTAATTTAAATATATTTTCAGATAAACAAAAATAAAACAATGTATAAATATGCAATGATGCCAATCTGTAAAAATAAATCAAACATGATTTTTTTGTAAATTATACTCATAGCTGATATAAGGCAACATTTTCGTCACAAGATTTAAAATTAAAACTTTACTAAACCTTTATAGGTGCACTTTCTTTTTGATGTCAAAATAATTTTTCTTCTCCTTACACTAGAATTCTTACGTCTAAAAAAAGTTATGAGAAGTAGTTATAAAATTTTTCAGATTAGACATGTAAAAGAGAAAGATGGCCAAACTTGGCTAAGTTTAGCTAAAATCTCCTTTTCTTTACACAGCTTCAAAATTACGTAAGTTGTACGGAGCTATATTCTATTTCTTTCTTTGTTATTTCATTATCTCATTTTATGTTTGTTTTTTATTACTAAAGGAGAACTACACTAAAGTTGCTAAAATATTTATCAATTGATTCAGCTCTTTAAATATAAAACTATAACTTTATTTTTAGTTTGCTAGCAAAATTTTCATAATAAAAAATTTTTTTTCATTAAAAAATTAGCAGTGCTTTAGTGTACAATAACAAATACATAGATAAAAGTGCCCAGTATAGCTACCATAGTTTTCAAAAGCTAATTTATCTTACAAATATATGTTTTTTTTTAGAATTACTGTATATTAAGATAAGTTAATGCTTTGAATAGTTTAAATAATTTTAAAAGTTAGAAAAATAAACACATTGCCATAGTTTTAGGGTTCTACTGCACATCACCTTTAAAATAAATTCCCTGTTAACCTGACAGGGTAAATTTGGTTTATTAAATTTTCTGTAAGTTTTGGCTCATAGCCAAACTATTACAGATGCTTTATATTGAAAATCTCTTAACTAAGATACAGATAAGTTGGAGAACTCCAAGAACATTATGAACTCCAAGTTATATTAATTTCCTATCTAAAATATAGGGAGAGAATATTTTTAGAGATTTATAATTTTTCAGTGTGGGACCTCACTCTTTCAACAACTCCCTTGGTAGAAATGATATATCATGCTAACATTTTCATAAAGTGAGCAACCACTGAATGTTAATTAAGAAAATTGTAAAGCAACATTTAGGTCAAAGCAATATGATCAAAACATTTAAGTATTGTTTAATCACAACAATATTTTAAAAAACATTGTTAATTATATAAAAGGAAAGAAAAAAAATTTTGATGTATCAGCAAATTTTATTTTATAACCATTGTTAAACAGTCGACTCAATTTTGAGTTTACGACCATCAATGTTCACCTCCTTAGCCTAGTAATTTTGAACCCACTCTAGAAGACAAGGGAACTCTGGATCAAGCAATGGGAGAAAGTAACTTTTGTGGAGGACTTTTTGAGGGAACTAACCCGCATTTGCATTATATGGAGAGGAAAACCACACAATCTCCCACAGTTAGCGTGACAGCAAGGAGACTTTTGACTCATGATCCGTCTACCACTGAGAATATTTTGCGTTAGCAATGTGGTCAGAGCGAGCCGGATACGGAATTTGTCTAGACTTGGTGCGATTCGAACGTGGGTCACCTCATTAGAAGGCGAGCTCTCTGTCCCCTAAGCCACCACAGCTTATATTTGCAAAATAAAAATTCATGACGTAGAAGAAACTTTACTTACTTTAATAATTTCAGAACTAGTGTTCCTTCAGGTTTAACTTCTACAGATCTCGCCCATAATTTTAATTTTGGATGTACAGCTCCAGTGAATATGAAATCAGAAGATTCTGCTTGGAAAGCTGTAACAGGTGGGTGATGACTAACTTGTTCAGCAACAAATTTAAAATTTTCCTCCACCCTGCAAGACAATTTAAAAAAAATTAAAGTATGTACGATAAATAAGATATTTGATTTTTATATTCCTAAAATTAAAAAAATTTATACAAAATAAATTTTTCAAGAACAAAAAAGAATTAATATAAATGAAAGAACTTTATGAAAACCTTCTATATTAACAAGTAAAATACTTTAAAATCATTAAATGTTTGCACAGATAATGTAAATAATAAAATCCATTCACGCAGGGATTGGAGGTATATCAGGGTGCGTAGCCAAATCTTTAAATCAAAAATAAGCACTTTTTAAAAACTTTTCAAGCACTTTACAAAAATTTTCAAGCACTCAAAAAATTCATATTCAATCAATGATATTATTGAAAAACAAAAACTTTTTATAAACAGTTTTAGCGTTAAAAAAAACCCAAAAAGAAACGGACGTAAATCGAAACAATCAGTACTTTCCCACATCACCGAGTGAATTCAACTTGATCATGAACTCAGAACAAAAGTACCCTTACCCCCTACGTCAAAAAAGTGTTAGAAGTAAAATAAAATAAACAAGAATAAAATTAAAAAGAAAAAGATTTCATAAGGATCTGATATTCTCTATCCGAATTGGAGCACTCGGGTTTCGGTTTCAAGTGTGCGCACATGCGCAAGTCATAATGTGGGTACGACACGAAGTCCGCGTGAATAATTACGTAGCAAACACCCCATTTTTCGTAAAATGCATGGGATCTACCAGATATCACTGAAGGAAAAAAAATTTATTCGTGAAAAAAAAGCACTTTTTAAAAACGCCAGCTGAAAAAAGCACCTTTAAAAGCTTTTAAAAACGGAATCCCCAAAAAAGCACCTTTAAGTTATTTTTACAAACGCTACGCACCCTGTATATAAGGTAACATAAAGAAAGGAATTTTAAAAAAAAATTTAATAAAATTTTATTCTTTTAATTCGTCTGTTAATAAAGTTCTTAAAAATTTTTTTTAGCTATCTAAAAAACGTAATGTTATCAATTTAATTTATCATTTTTTTTGTCATTTTAACAGAACAGAGATACTTTGAAGTTTAACTTAACTTTCGGAATGCTCTTTTAGACAGTTTACTGTAATACTAACTCAAAATTGTAGAGTAGATAAAAATCTAGCCAGTTTAAAGAAAAATGTTTGAATTTTTATTTTTAAATTAAATATTCATATTATAGAGTTATACATAGTGCATATTATTTTTCTATTTCTCTTTACTTCTAGGTACAATTTAAATGAATCACTAACCAATTGTTTGCAACTTAAAACTGGATAAATAAATAGAATCCTATAAATATAATTTTTACCTTATAAGCTCATATGTCTCTCCTAATAGAGGATTGAATGGTTTTCCTAATCTGTCCCAATTTGATGCAACAGAAGCACAAGCAAATGCAGCAACATACTACAAAATTTAAAAACAACCAAATTTTTATAAGAATATAACCTCCTTTTAAATAAACAAATAAAAACTAAATAAAAAATAAAACATTAATTATAAGTGAAATAAAACAATATTATAAGTCAAATAAAACAACTATTCATGTAGACTAACAACTATTCAAATATAAAATAGAGTTTTTAAACCAAAAGTATTGTTATAAAATGTTTTAAGTAGCAGCAATGGTTGTGGACAAACCTTTAGTTAAGAGCAACATATCAAGTGGGAAACTTTGAAAGAGAATTGCAATAGAAATATTAATAAGTTTTCTCACAACCAGCTGCAAGTTTCTTCCAACCAAAAATGTTAAAAATATTAAATCATAAAATTATATAATTTTTATCCTTTCAATTTGTATAATTTATAGCTTCTATCACTAAAAAGACACACTAAAATATACTGATATAGAATAATACTTAGAATTAGTTTGCGTAAAAATTAAATACTAAAATACTTTTAAAAGTAATTCAACATACTAAAAATAAGCTTTATACTATAATTTTTTAATTTCAGTTTTTTAGCTAATTTTTCAAATATGATACAATACATATAAATATAAAAGATATGATAAATACACAGTATTCAACTATAATACTGAAAATTTTTATAGCATTAGTCTCCTGATAAAAAAAAAAATTTTAAAAAAAATGATGAATTACAAAAATTCCAAATTATATTTGATCGAATTAAATTTGCCTAGAATGAAATGTGAAATATAGTATCAGAGCTATTATTAACTTAAAGTGCCACGAAGAAAAAATAAGTATAATTAAATAATGTGATACATTGCTCACTACGTAAATGTTGGGGGAAAAAAAGACCTGATTATTTCATTGAATGCCATTTGGTTATTTAGGATATAATTAAACTGATACAATTATTAAACAATAATAAATTACTATAATAATTAAACATGATAATAAAATTACAATGCTAATTTAAAAAATACTTTTCAAATTTAAAGTTTATGTGATAAAACTGCCATACTTTAAGGGTTAGATTAAATTTAGTGTATAGTTTTATTAAGAAATCATGGTTCAGCTGTATTGTGCCAAGTTCAAATAATCTTATGTACAGTTAATCATGGTAATAATCATGGTTTTTAGTGTACCCTACCACAGGAATAATCATGGTAACAGTTTTATAAACTAAGCTCGATACACAAACAAAAACAGAATAAATAATCAAAATAAATAATAATTACTACTCTCAAGAAATTGCGCTATGTGAAATAGGTAACTACATTAAAAACACCATAATTAAAGGAGAAAAGCTGAAACCCCTTTATTGCCCCCGAAGTTTAGTGCCATAGCAAAAACTTATGACACTACATAGTTATTTTTTTAAAAAAAGTATAATATTTAAAAATTTAACTTACCTCCATTCTTTCTACAGGACTATCAGAATTATTTGCTTTTTCAAGAAGATCACTATATTCCATGTTTTCTGCTAACCTCTGTAGAAAGCTTATAGGCTCATTAAAAACAATGGGCATAGTAATCTTTGAGAGTTCCTGTTTATAGAAAAATAACTCTAATGTAAGCAAATGAATAATTTAGGAACAATACAAACAGTTATGAATTTTTTTAAAAAGTTATCAAACCTTGCCAATACATTGCTTTAATATACTCCAAACACTAAAATCATTTCTTGAAAATTGTGGCACTGGTAAAGTCAACCTGTAATGAAATATTCAAATTTACAGGGGCAAAACATTTTTTTTTTTTTTTTTGCAGTTTGTCAAGATTTATCAATAAAACATAAAAGAAAAAAGTAAGGTTATTTTACTAACAAAGTTTTTAATATTTGATAAATTTATACTTTTTTTCAAAGATAGTAAATAAAAATAAAATTTGATGTTTTTAATTAAAATCGAATTATGGTTCTAGATAATAGGGGATAATTTCTAGGAGATAATTTGCACATTCTAGGAGGTAATTTGTATATTCAAGACATAGTCATTATTTTAGTATTAACACATCACATTTATCAACAAATTTTGTGGAAATTTTTTTCAGAACGAATTTATATTCGTATTCTTGTGACGATGTACCTTTTTTTTATTAAGTTATTTTCTTTTGTTCTATAAAATCTATGTAAAACAAAGCAAAATATTTTTAAATATTGTCAAGATTATAATACTATGAAAGTACACAGATATCTTTAAATGATTTGAAAAGATTCTCAGCCACATGCATAGTCCACAACAAAAAATTTAATTTTGTTGTATGTATGTAAGAATAAAATATTGAAGGCAGATGTGTGTGTGAAAACAATTATATTTTTAAAAGTGTAGTATGAAGAAAAAAAAAGAGTCTAATATTGTTGGATATGCAAAATATTCATAATGGTTTTATTTGGATATCTAAAATATTAAGTTCAAGTTTGCCTCACAATGTTCAACTTTTTAAACAATAGATTAATATTGAGAGAATTGTAGAGGTTAGAAATTATATTATATCTAGATATACTGTAATTTAACAACTAAAAAAATATATACTCAAAGAGCAATATCAATCTAAATTTAAATCAATAAAGCTTTCATATTTATGTTTTACTTATTGAACTCTTTAAATTAATAAGCGAATTTATTAGGTTATAGCATAATCATACTCTTTTTGTCATGTACAGTTGTTGAAGCATCTAAATTAGCTATCTACAATAAATTTTTAGTACCATCTTCAATTCTACACACACATCTTTTTTTCCTTTATTTGGTATCCTACCGCTATTTTTCACAAAATACTTCTGGCACTTGAAACATTTTTATTACCAATCATTCTTTAGATTTCTCTATATAAAAAAGGAACTCTACAGAGTATTTCATTCAATTTTGTCTTGAAAAACAGAGTAAAAAAAAAAGCAGAAAAGGATTGCCTGTTGGTTACTATGAAGGATGAATACCTATAAGACTCAAAGCTAAGCATTCTTATAAGAGCCCATAGTAAGCAAGAGGATCATGGAGTTTAAGGCTCCTGATATCAAAGAATGATAGTGGCAATTTTGGACATCAACATAGGCAAAATTAAAAAAAACTTGCTACTGGCCAATTGTAGCCTTTTTCAAAGCAGAAATTTCTGAAAATATGTGGCCACTTTTTTTGAAAATACAAAAATTAAATCAATTAGAGAAAATGCTGAAATTAAAATTTAAGGCAATTCTTCTGAAACACTTCTCAAAATAAGGAAAACATTACAAATTTCATTTCAAAATGTCAGAAAAATTTTAAGAAACAAGCATAAATTAAAATAATTTTCAGAATAAGATGTGTTCTAGACAAAAAAAGTGGCAGTTGCCAAATAATTTTGTAATCACCTGTTTTTAAATCAAGTTGCCCTGTGTTCAGTGGCGATCCTTAATTTCTTCCTATTTTTAATTCCCTAAACAGACCGTTACATACTGATCTAAAGCTAGGTGGGCTTAAAGCCATCATTAGGGCTTTAACCAGTGCGTCAATCTGGCTTTATTAATGAGATTAATGTAACAGTTAATTACCTTCCCCATTTGGATGGTTCGGAGTTTTTGAGGCTATCAGATGAAACAGAAAATGATGCAAAATACCCAGTTGTTTCACTTGGTACTGCTGTATCTGAATTTGATATGGTGTCATCATCATTTTTATCTTTGACAGAAGACGGATAATCTACAAGAAATAGAAAAAAAAAAAATGAAACTTTTAGGCAAAAATTTATAAACATAAATATGGTATAACATATCAGCTTAAATACGACAAATGATGCTTTTGACTATTTGATATTAGAGGGACAGCTAGATAAATTGAAACTGAAGCTCACTAAATTATTAAAAATATACAAGTGGGCGACCTTTGTGCCAAAATACAAACTAAAGGCAAACAACGTTAAAGAGCACAAAAATATTTGTAAAATACAGACAGCTGTTTCGGATGCTCAAAGGGCAACCTTCATCAGTGCAACAGAAAGAAATGAGAAGGGGGAATTTTTTTTTTTAAATATTTTTTTTTCTTTCTCATTTCTTTCTGTTGCACTGATGAAGGTTGCCCTTTGAGCATCCGAAACAGCTGTCTGTATTTTACAAATATTTTTGTGCTCTTTAACGGTGTTTGCCTTTAGTTTGCACTAAAATATTGTAAGGAGGTGCTCAGACCTCTTCAAGCCATAGAGTTGAAATGAAAATATGATGCATAAGAGGTGCTCAGACCTCTTCAAGCTATAGAGTTGAAATGAAAATATGATGCATAAGAGGTGCTCAGACCTCTTCAAGCCATAGAGTTGAAATGAAAATATGATGCATAAGAGGTGCTCAGACCTCTTCAAGCCATAGAGTTGAAATGAAAATATGATGCATAAGAGGTGCTCAGACCTCTTCAAGCCATAGAGTTGAAATGAAAATATAATGCATAAGAAATAAATTATAAGCAAACTAGAAAAGTCTTGTAAGTTCTGTAAACAAACTATACAAAATGGGCGCCATTGCCGCTCATATATCTCCCTCAATTAGACATTTAAAACAGTCTTTCCCAGTATTTCAGACATAGAAAAGTTTCGATTTGAATCATAGTTTTGAAATTAACTAAGCTAAAAACAAGCTAGGAATTTTTTTTTTTTTAAATAATAATTTGGTAGATATTTAAAAGGTGGCAGATATTTTTAAAATTTCTTTTTCACATGAGAAATTTTTAGAACTATTATAACTCAGTATAATTATATAGTTTCCTACAAAAATAGAATGTAACACATGCCGTATATAATTGAGACTGTAAGTAAATAATTGTAAAATAATGTTAGTGAAAAATAGCATTGACTTTAAATTATGTCTTAAAATTATAAATAAGATTTACATATAAACATCACATATATAGGCAAGAAAACATCAATTTATGTAATTCTGAAAATGGATTAAAATATACAACAGTTAAACACAAAAGCAGCAAATTTAAAATTTATCATAAAATATTAACAGAGTTGGATTTAGGTATGATGAGGCCTGGGGCTGATGTATAATGGCTGGTCATTCAACATTACAAAATTTGCCCAAACGTATCACTATTTAGAAATATTAAAAAATATTTTATGAAATCAAATTCAAGTTAAACTTGTTTTATAGAAATTTAAAATGAAAAAAGCTTCTTAAAATTTTTTAATTTATTTCAAAAATAATTACGCTAAACATTAAAATTTAATTAAATGTCCAAGTTAGCAAAAGCAACATGTTTGAAATAATAAATGTTACACAGTAGTAAGAACTATCAAACACACAAATTTTTAAAACCATAAGACAAATTAGAACTTTCCATTTTAACTAAACTTGCTAAATTTTTGTCAACCAAACAAGGCCAGGAATATGGCAGGGGAAAAGTGGGTATATTTCCTCTTCAATGATTAGAAATTTCTAACAGTTAGTTCCCTCAATATTTCAGACAAATAAAGGAAATTTTCATGAGTTATCATCAAATTAAATTCTTTAAAGCTAAAAACAAGAAAGAGATAAAATAATTAATCTTTTTGCAGGTATTTAGCACGTTTAAGAATTTTTAAGCTTGGAATTTAGAGAACTATTTTATGTAATTTTATTTAATTTTCTTCAAAAAAAAATTGGGTTCTTGTGAGACTCAATTACAGCAAATCAATTAGAAAAATCCAGGACTTGTGGCTTGAAGCAAAACAAAATGGATAAAATTAAGGAGTTGGATGAAGGGTATTGAAGGAAATAACATGCCCATATTTAATTTTTATGTATCTTAAGAATTTTACATTGAAAATACATTTTTAATAATTCTAAGGAAAGAGTAAAATACTATGCTTGAAAATATCTAATAAATTTTATAAAAAAATTACATGAATAAATTTTACCTTAATAAATTTTAGAACCTCCTTGTGGGGCCCTGAAAAATTTGGGGGTCTGGGACAACAGCCTAACTAGCCCCCCCCCTTAATCTGGTACTGATTAAACAACATTAAAAAATGGTATATTAGAAAAACTATTAAGAATAGAAACATTGATTTAGTTAATGAAATTAGTTCACAAATGGTAAGTAATGAATTTAGTTCACAAATGAAATAAAAACCATAATTTTTCTTTATTTTAAAAATTTTGTTAAATATATCAATTGAATAATACTTGATAACATTATTACATTTTTTTAGAAATTCATATTTGCACTAACAGTATTCGTTTGACACCAGTAATAATTTAAATTTATACAGTTTCGATCACTAACATTTAATATCAAATATCAATAGCATTAAATAGCATAAAATATCAAATAATTCAATTGGAAACAATAAATCCAAATTTCTTATAATATTATAAAGATTCTAAAATTTAACCTAATAATTTTCTAACTTAAACTGACAACAACTTCAAAGTTTAATGAAGTAAATATAAGTTTTTTGTTTATTTCAGAATTATTAATATTATTAAAAAACAAAGTTGTGAAAACAATATAAATCAATTCCCGAATTTGTAAAAAAAAAAAAAAAAAAAAAAAAAAAAAAAAAATATACAAACATTTTTTCATGTTTTCTATGAATGAATAAGTCTTAAGTTATGAAAATAAAAGAAAAGAAAAGAAAATGAAATCAAAACAAAAACAAATTTCTCGGTCTATTTCATTTTACGCACCTGGCAACGGTCTGTAATTAGTCGACTGGTAACTTCGTCGTTTTTCACTGTCTTTCTTCTCGTGCATCTCGTTGTATTTTACTCTGTGCGACGTAAAGTATTCTGTGATGGCCTTCATCACAATACAGGATTCACTCTTATTAATCGACCTTTCACACTTATAAAAAAAAAACTTTCTTCTTCTATCTCTTTTAGAGGTCAAATTACGATAAATGACGAGGCTAACACTAGTTGAGCATATGGAGAAGGGAAACGGAAAACGAACGCACGGAATAAAAAAATAAATCGAAATGACTACTCGCGCAATTTGTTTGGCGAGATCGGAGGGTTGCTATCGTAGCGATTTTGTCTCTTAAAAAAAAAAAACGATTCTAATTTATCCATTCGTGTCATATGTCTGACAGATATGCAGGTAAACGAGAGAATTTTTTTCCCGCTTTTCTCTTTTAACAATCCAAACTTAAAACAAAGCAAGAAGAATTGTGATTGTGTGGGATAGTTGTGAATTTATATATCATTTTTAAACGATTTCATGTTTATAACTATAGTTGAAGGATATTTGTTTTTGAAATATTCCAGATCTATAAGACTGTTTACGCTTAATCTAAAGCTTTTCTTTATTTTTTCGGAAGAAAAATTATTACGAAATAATAAAGTTACCGTCTGCAGTTTTTAAATTTCTCCAAGACATTGACGAACTCACGCTTAGATTCAGTTTTTACTAATAAGTTTGAATTTGATTCAAAACATGTTAGAGAATAATATAAATATTACATGTTTTTATTTATAATGTGTGACTCGTATAATTCGACTCAGATATAATTCATGTAGAAAACCAAAAACTGGCGTTTTCAGTGACGTACAAAGAAGGGGGAAAGGTGCAAGGGAAAACACTAAGGAGACTAAAACCTTAAATCTATTATTCTTATATTAAATTTAGCAATAGATAAATATCTCGCTCAAACAAAATATATTATAAATAATAAACTATAATTTTCAAACGAATTAATAATAAAATTTCTAGTCATAAAAATTTAAACAGACTTTTACATTTAAGAAGAAAAAAAAAATTCTTGTTTTAAATAAATATATTAGAAATTCCTATAGAAGAAATTCCACACATATTTACATAAAAATGTATTTAAAATATGGATTTAAATTATTATACATATCCTTCCATAAATTGCTTTTTTTTTAATAAAATGTATTTTTGCCCCCTTTTGACTAACTATTTCAAGAGCTCCCGGGATCCACAGATTTCTGCACTCCACTGGTGTTCTCTCTAATCCTCCCTTCCCCCACAAAATGCATTTTGTCAAAAAAATAAACAAACTTCATTGAACAATGCTTGAAATAAATAATAGCACAACTCTCTAATCCCACAGCAGTGTCAATATTAAAATTTTCGCAAAGCTAAGGTTGCAGGACGCAAAAATTTTTGGCACTCTGAATTAATTTTATCCATATGAAAAATTTTAAAATTACGTTTTAAATTCTACACAAATTATATAAGATTGCAGAACAACGATTTTAAACTCAAAGTATTTTATTTCCCATTTTGCTTATGATATTTTATTCTAAAGATAATTAAAAATAATAACGAAAATGCATTTTATTTAATTGTTTGCAGAATATAAAAAAAATGCATCTTTTTCGTGGTTAAATTGAAAAAAGAAAATAAAAGAATGCACGTCTTAGACGTCTGGTGGTTTAAAATTAGTTCAACACTTTTCTAATGAAATGTTAGAATGCAGTTTAACGGACTCATTAAGTATTAGAAGAAAAAATGAAGAATAAAATGAAAACAATTTTGAGTTTTTACTTTCATAAACTGAAAACATTACTCTGGTTTGGCGTTGGCTTAAGTTGCAGATTCGAGTTCACGTGACTGTACGCGTATTAATACATAGAGATGGAAATGTATATTCAACAACTATACGTATTGATTACTGATAATAAAAGAAATAATGCTCGATTTGCTGACAATTTAGCCTTATTCTGAAAGTTTCCTTTCACGCAAGCATGAGAAACATTAAAACATCGATAAATCAAATGTACATAATTTTCCTTTTAGTAAATAAGCAGCAAGTTTGAAGATAATTGTAATTTAATTCAAAGCAGAACACGCAAAGCTACTGCATTCTAGTTTTGCTAGTTTCTAATGGCCATCTAAATCAAGAACCTAAAGCTAACTTTAGTTTTCAATAATAGATTTTAAAAAAAATTACATAATTTTACATTTTTTTAGTATTTTTTCTCTAGTAGTACTAATTAACATTTAGTACATTTATTTTTCTGTAGTTACACGAAGATTATTTTTCGTAGAACTGTTTGTATAGTAATAATAAAAAGAAAATTTTATTTGTATTTAATTTTTTTTCTTAAATAACAGAACAAGCTACAATATTATTAAACTGTAGAAATATAAAAAATTAGAATTCTTACAATTATAGAAGACATTGCTAGAACAATAAATTATAGTTGGGGTGTAAAATTTTTTTTCATTAAAAAAGTTAAAAATAAAATATAAATTACAAATTGAAAAATAAAATTACAAAAATATATAAAATAAAAAAAATTTAACTTAAATTTTAATTTTCCGTTTGAGTTTATCGTAATCCCTTAATAATAATCCCTTAATAATAATCCCATAATAATAATCCCATAATAAATTTATAATCCCGAAAATTTTTTGTAAAATTCAGCGAAGCTAGTATTCTTGCTAAGTTTAATGTAGTTATTTTTTTGTAGTTAAGAAAATTATTTTTTTTTTTTACTGTTCCTAATAATATTAAAAACAAAACAAAAAATTTTTTTTTTCATTCTCTAAATAACTTCACTAAATAATAAAACAAGCTACAATATCATTAAATTGTAAGAATGTTAATAATCAGAATCTTTTATAATATATAAATAATCACAAAAAAATATTAAAGGATAATTAAAAATTGTAACAAAACTAATTACAAAACATTTATTGGGATTCAATTTTTCCCTAAATAATAAAACAAGCTATAATGCCATTAAATTGTAGGGTTATTAAGAAATATAATTCTTTAAAATACAGAAAGTGTTGCTAGAACAAATTAATTCATGCCTATACCAAAATGTTTGATTTTTATCTCCTAATTACGAAAAAAATTAAAAGGGTTATTTACAAATTGAAATTGTACAAGGTTAATAATTAAATAGCCATTAAAAATTGGAGAATTATAATTTCATAGCTTTTATCAGTTTTTCGAAATCACATAATCAACATTAAAATCCAAAGAAATTAAGTAAAATTCGTAACGAATTCTAGAAATTTCTCGATTTCACTGTTTAAAGGCAAGAGGTAAACTGGAAACAAATTATAAAAACTTTGTTGAACAGAACAGATAGTTGAGAGGAAAATAAGTAAGAGTATGATGTAGAAGTTAATTTATAAAAAAAAGAAAAAAAAGATCGGATGATAAATTATAGCAGATAATGTCACTTATCTGATATTCTCTTTTCCTTTTATTAAACAATACATGTTGCAGTTTTAAGACTAATTATTAATTTCCTTCAAGCAATTTAAAACATCTATTAAAAAATTCTGGCATGAAATCTTTAGTGTGTAATGAAGTCACGTTAAAAATAAAGTTTAAAATTTAAAAAAAAAAGGCATTTGAAAATTTAAATAAATTACGTCGTTATTTGCAAAAAATTGGAACATATTCATAGGTTAATAACATAAAATAAATTAACATGATTATAAGAAGGGAATTTTTATTTTGTGTTTTTTTTTAAATTTAAAACAAAATTACATATTAACAGATTGTTACTCATTTACTCCCACGAAAGCTAACAATAGAAAATGCAGTAAACAGTTATTAGAATTAAATCAAACATATGTAAATAATATATAAATTTACAGCTTAAAACTTATTTGTAATTCGCAGACGTAATTATACATAATTAAATAAAACGCAATAGGTGGGTTTTCATTCTTGTGTGTTAAAAAAAAAAAAAAAAAAAAATTAGAATTTTTTTTCTTCCTAAGAAAAATCTGTTAACATGTTTGGTAAATTGTCATTTTCCGTAGTTTTTTTTTCTTTCTTTTTAAGCTTTTCGTAATCCTATTGTCCAAAATGAATTCTGAAAAAATGAAGAAAAATTCATCTTAGGGGGTCGTGTTCATGGTCATTCATCTACACATATATATTCATTTACTTACTAAATGTATGGATTTACAAAATGTATGGGTATGAGTAACAACGTCACGAGTCATCTTTTTTCCAAAGGTGGCATTTTTGCATCAAACTGTTACTTAGTATTGTTCACTAATAGGTACTAAGATTTTTTTTAAAACTTCGTTTAAATGGCAACACACAGGAACTTATTGCCTGTATAGCAATAATGGTGTGTATTTTTTTAATTGAAAAACTCTTCTGAACAATTTCAAACTGAGGCTTATTATCCTTTATACTGGCTCGATCCCTGCGTTTATGTTAGTAAGGATGAAATATTCAAACTGCTGTAGATGTATCAGAAAAGACAAAGTGGCGGAAGGTTAAAACTAAATAATAAAAAACTTTTTCTCACGCATCTCTCTCTTTCATAACTTGCTTTATTGATGGTGTTTAAAAAAACTAGACGATTAACAAAAATTATAGGAGATGACGTTCTCTGCGATTTTCATTTGCCTGTGTATGAATAACGCTTAGCCGATTGCGATGGAACTGTTACTACTATCAGTTATACATATGTTTATTTAGATTGTATCTGCTTAAACAAATAATTATTTTTACGTGAATTTATCTATCTGTATTATATTTTTTGAAGTATAAACGATTTTCTCGTTTGAAACATATTTTATGTTATATCATGAGACTTAATATCGGCTTTTAACAACTGTCTCATTCACGCATTAATATGCCCTGCCAAAAAGAAAAAAAAAAAAAAAAAAAAAAAAAAAGAGCCTACCAACTGTTACGGAATTTCCGTAGTTTCAAAAAATATTTTGCCTTGTTTTTAAACTAACGGCTTAATATTTTTATAAACTAGAATTAAGTTCTGATTAAAACTCTGTTTTAAAAATTGCTGCTTTAGTTCCTTATTACCATTTTAAAAAAAATTTCCCAGGAAAACCTTAAATTTTGGGAGATATATGACGATAGATGAAAAACAATATGAAAGAAGCTGCAGTACTTATTTATTAATATCAATGTGTGTATATATTGCTTTCATACCATTTAAGTTTTTTTTTTTTGAAAAAAAAGAAGCACTGAACGACCCTTGGTTAATGGCAAAAGTAATGCTGAAAAGAAACTAACTTCACAGTTGTTCTAAATAAATATATGATTTCACTCAGAGCTGTAATATATTTACGACTATATCATCTTGACATACTTACATTGTTATTTAAACATTCTAATCCAAACATTTATATGAGTTTATTGTCAATGTTTAGGTTTAAATAAAAGCCATTACTATAGTGTTTCTAGAAATTTCTGAAGATGCACTTGCATAATTTTATGTAGATTACAATCTAGAGTTTCATAGTAAAACAAATACTAGCTTACTGCTAGTTTGCAAGGTAAATTTGGATTGAAGACAGTTTCTCCTTATTCATGGAAAGTAATTCGTTTCTAATGAGGTTCACAATTTACAATCGATAACTTGATCCTTTTCCTTAATTTTTATATAAAATAAGATAAATTTAGAAAAAAAATTGCGGTTACAGGTTACCCATTGGCAAAATGGTAGCTGTCGAATTTTTTTTTTACCCTCTTTATTTTTGATATTTACCTGAATTAGTATTGAAAACGATCCAGTTTGAACTGTAGGTTAGAATTTCTGATTATTAATTAAAACAAAACAAAAATATTGTTCAAATGATTAAATTCTCTTTCATTCATAACTCAAGAAGTATTAATGGGATCTCTCTGAACCCATATCTCAAAAATAAACTCACTAACTTAAGGCATAACAAAATTTAAAGTGAAAAAAAGAATTGCAAAAAAATTATCAAACAGCAGCGGTCTCCATAGCAACGCATGCAATGACGAGGCATGTGCACTGTTTACTATTACTCTTGAACACAGTTGAAAAGTGTGATGACGTCCAAATAAGGGGCACACGCCATCATCACCAAAACAACACCCATTTTGCCAATAAGTAAAAATCAATAAAGATTTTTTATTTGGTAGTCAATGGCAGGTATAGTACTGAACTTCAGAAAACAAATGGGGATTAGAAAATTCACAGAGCAAGTTGAGAAATGGATATTTTCACAAATTTAATATAAATTTATAACGTATAAATCCGTATGTATTCATTTATGTGCATTATAATTTCTGTTTTGAAAAAAATTTCCGCTTAAAAAGGGATCCTGAGTTGGTTTAAGAAGATCTAGTCTAGATGACTTAATCGCCAAAATATAATTCGTTTTGTTTTTCGAAATTTGTTTTTAAATACTGGTTTATGAAGATTAAAATGAAAATATTGACATTGTAAACTATTTATGTGCAGTTAAAAATTATTACGAAACTGATTACTTAAGAACAGGTGTAGAGGAAAACGTCCAGGAAATAGTAAATATTATTATTTCTAATACAATGATTTACTTTTTACTGTTGCAGTGAGAGATAATCAAATGGCTTTAAAAGAATCCATTTTGATGCTACATAATTTTCGTTGTTTTTGCATTATGAATTAGATGACTTCATCATCATATCTATAATTCATGTGATTTGTCATAAAAGGATTTTAAACCGAATAATTAGTTAATGTAATAAAGTTTGTTGGAAATTAAAAATAAGTAAATAACAATAAGTTAATATTAAATTAATTAGCATAATAGATAGTTTTGAACAGACGTAACCAGCGTGAAGAAAGTTTCCAAAATCAGGAAGAATTTTATTGAATTATGTATTAAGAGTAAAGTTTAAAGGCGCAAGAACCCGAATCGACTATACTGCTCCAAAGTTAAACATTTTGTACTCTAGGTAAGTTGATCACACGGTGTTGCTTAAAATCTTAGGTGATTTATTATAAAAATACGCCATAAACAATGATGGGAAACATTTTGAACCATAACCCAATTAAACGTTCGTAAAGGGAAAACAACTATTTCATCTATACTATCAAAAAAATTTTTTTATCACTCCATCAGAAAACTACTATTAAAAGCGAGACGTTTTGTACATCTATACACTCAAAACTACGAAATCGTACAGTAATGTATAAAAGTATTTGGTGAGCATATTTAAGTTTATGGAATTAAAATTGATTAATATAATTCATTTAAAATTACTTTGCGTGTTCTTTTTTTAATTTAAGTTCGGTAGAGTTGCATCTTTGCAAATTTTCATAAAGTAGGGGTGAGGGGGGCACATGTGAACAGGGGGCACATGTGAACATGGTATGTTTTACCTATATGATTTGAAATAAAAAATCTCGAAAAATTTTCAATTGATGGCAGTACTAGTCCTACTTCTCTGAAAAACTTTCAGAGCAATGAGACATTTTGTTGGTCTATTCTGACAATTTCTTTGTATCAGCTGGTGTTGCATATATTATAATCGCTCGCTTCTCCAAGTGAAAGCATAATATAAATCAACTAATAAACTAAAATTAACTATTGCAGATCATTATATGAACATTCAGGTAAGTTTATGACAATTATTCTTTTTTTTTACTCAATTAAAAGTTCATTATTTTTCAAGTTAGGTTTAAGAAGGATGATGGGGGCACTTGTGAACAAAACATCTGGGGCAGATGTGAACAGTTCACACGTGCCCCTACATAGTATTAAGATTATTATCCTCATGATATTATAAGTTTAAAAAATATGTATGCATTTAAAATTATCATTATTTAATTTTCCATAATTAATTTATTAATTTTTCCTTTAAAAAAATTTTTTTTTTATTAAATGGTTGATCGCGCATCACGCATATTAACTGATACACCTGAGAAAATAGAATTGTTAAAGCTACAAATGAAAAGATAGAAAAAATGAAAAAAAAGCATGAAAGAGTATTAGAGAAGAAAGAAAAAGGCCCATTACAACACCCGTGGAACATGAAGTTGCGAAAAACCCAATTACGGATAAATTATTGTACAGCTGAAAAATTATTTTCTTATTGACAGTACTGTTGTACAATTTAAATTCACATAGTAAGCTACGACCCCCTCAGTATAATGCGTATCTATATCTGTTATATTAAAGATTTTTTTTCTTTGAAATATGATGATTGCTTTGTGTTTTTAATTTTGTTCATATGTGCCCCAGGCCTGTTCACATGTGCCCCCAATAGGGGCACATGTGAACAATTGAAGTCATTTTTCTAAAATATTATAAAGTAAAGAAATATTTTATTGAAAAATCTCAAAAAATTCCACAAGACAAAGAAAATACTATTTAAACATATGGACTTTTTTACTGTGAAAAATTTATGATATTTTTCGAAAAGTGAAGAAATAAAAAAATTTGCTCACATGTGCCCCCCTCTCCCCTACTATTAAGAAATTTATTATTATGAGCGTTGCTTTTCAGGAAGAACAATTCTGGCAATGCGTAGTTTGTCTTATTTATAACGTCTCTGGTTTTTGTGTAGAGATGTAGGAAAACTTGTTAAGGGAAAAAGATTCTAGAGAGTGGATTGGAAGATAAAGAAGTCGAAATGAAAAATGCATCATCGATACAAAAATTCTGCCTTAATTGGGTATACTATAGCCTACGTCACAGGTTGTGTTATTCCTACTAAATTTAATCCATGAACGGCATTTTCTGCGAGCCTAACTTCAAGCTACAAATAAACAAACGAAGTGTTTGATCGTTTAAATAGCTGCTCGCCAGACTTTATTGCATTATAAAGAAAAGTAATTGATATTCGATTTTTGATTAATAATTGATTTATGTGGATAGTGGCATAGAATTTAGCATTGCGTCATGGTAAATGTTATTCCTACTAAGTGGAAGTAGTTGTGTTTTTTTTATATTATACCCAATTAGTCATATCTGAAACAGTTCTAAAAAAGTCGTCTGACCCACAAATGCACTAATTTATTGCTTGTGTTAGCCAATACAAAAATGTTTCAAAGGATTTTTACATCTGCCAATCGTCACGAAGCAAAAATGTGTGCGAAACAATCTTGGGATTTGTAATATTTGTATTTAAAAAAATATTGCTATATTCTTAAAAAAAAAAATCCTTGATAAACATTTTATTAATCGATTGCGAACGATATTAAATAAATGAGACGTTTTATAGACAGCCATTAAAGAATACACGTTGGCAGGTGAAATTCGATTATCAAGGATAAACAGCAAGTGTTCGTTTTACTAAAATACAAGAATTTCGTTTCAAAACCAAACAGAAATATACCAGCATAGCAAGATAATCAAATCTTTACTTCAAATTCGAGTTAAAATTGAACGTAATGTTTCATACATTTTATTAATAACTAAGTTTCGTTAAAATGATAACATGGGCCATTTTATAATGGGCTCATGACAAAATCACCTAATAAGGAAAATTTTACTATGACCTCTATGTGGTCTTTTGATAAGGGGATAAATCACCATTTTTGCATTATCACTTATTTTGATCATCAACTTTAATAGAGAATCATCTGTTAAAATGAATTCTTCCTCAGTCATGGAAAAAAAAAAGAAAACATTAATAAATATTTGTCATGAGTATAACACCTGCGCCAAAATGTAAACAGAATACCCGTGACTACGAATTGCATTATTTAGAAAGGAATAATTTTTATTAGCATAATTTTTCATTGATTTTGGTCAGGATGGTTAAATTAATGATTATTTATGAGAAATTTTAACTCTAGTCAATTTAAAGAACCAAAAAAGAAAAATAGGTAACATTCAAGGTTTTAAAAATTATTCGTGAGATCGGCTTAGTAATGCCACAGAATTCCAATTTTGTTGCTATCGAACAGTGTACAAACAGGTTATTTTTATTTAATTTATTTACTTTGTTTAAAATTATTTAGGGTTTAAATTAAGGTTGGCATATTTTAAATCAATATTTAAATAACTTAATGTTTTCGAAAAAAATCAGAAAAAAGTATGATTTTAGTCTAAAATATTTTAAATAGAGTACAATTTACGATTATTAATACACACACTTCAGGTTGCAATGTTTTTAAAAGTCTGATGTCATTGATATTAAAAATTTTATCAAGAAAAATGTTCTAAATAGACAATTGAATGGGGGAAAAAAAGGAGATAGAGATTAAATGTGAATTCAAGTGCCGTGAAGCTTTTAATTTTCCATAAGCTTTACATAAAATAATTGGGCTGGAAAAATTGAAAATTCCAAACACGAACATAATTAATAAAATAACATTAAAATAAGAAGCTAAAATTATTTACTTTTGCTGGAAAGTTTATTTTTATCATTTTTAAAAAATAGAAAGATTAACAACAAAAAGAATTTTTTTTCCCTCTCGTCAGCAAATTTATGAACTGAACTTTAATCTTGCAACCACCTACAATGTTGTTACAACATTGTATACGACTCACTGTTCTAAAAACTATCAGATAAGATTAACCGTCAACTAATTTCGTAACATTTAATATCTTGAGCAAATCTGAGTTCTAAGAATAAATTTACCGTGCAATGATATTCATTTCATTCGTTTAACTTATCTTTTATGCATCAACTGATCAGTCTAAACATCAATCATTTTTATTGAAGATCATATTATATGTTAGCACATAATACGAATATATTACATAATTTGTTACTTTTAGTATAATTTATGATAAAAGCATAAAATATTTAAATATTAAATAAATAATCCCAAGAAATTGAAGCAGTAAGATATTACCTGATTAAAAAACTTCTTTCGCTTCAAAAATATATTCGGGTGACAAGTTTTGAGAATGGGAGCCTATTTATTAAGCGCTTGAAACATGTCGACTGCTATTTATATATTTTTTGAAGTGAATGAAGTTTTTATATCAGGTAATAATTAAATGAATTCGAAGTATTTTTTTAAGCTTTTATTTTATATTTCTGAGGAGGTTGAGTTTCCTTTTCTAATTCTATTTAATTTTATTTTCATTAAGAATCTTAAATTTTTTTTTTTAAATTGAATTACTAAAAGTTAATTACACTATTAAATTTTATTTAGAAAATGACTCAAATAACGATCGTGTCAAGAGAGATAATTTTTACTTGTAACAGAAAATAAAGGAATATTTGAAAAAACTCACTCCCTAAATTAACAATTTTGTTATAGGCTCTATGATTTTAGTTTTCAAAGAAATTTCTTTTATAAGCGGTCATATACATTAGTTGATAACTTAACAATTACAACTAACGATATTTTAGATGATGGCTTAGCAAATTTAGATTACAAAAATTCTCAGCCGCAATGGCTTAGGGGATAGAGTGCTCGACCGGGTTCGAATCCCAGTCGATACGAATTCCGGCTTGCACCGACCACAGTGCTGATGTGAAATATCCACAGAGATAGACGGATCATGGGTTAGAGTTAGAGTCCCCTTGCCGTCAGGCTAACAGTGGGAGGTTCTCGTGGTCTTCCTCTCCATGTAAAGCAAATACGGGTTAGCTCCATCAAAAAGTCCTCCACGAAGGCAAATTTGTCTCAATACTCGATCCAGGAGTTCCCTTTTCTTCTGGATTGGGTTCAAAATTGCGAGTCTACGGAGTTGAACATTAGTAGCCGTAAACCCATAAAATTGGGTCGGCTGTTCAACGACGGTTATAAAATAAATAAATTCTAAAATTAAATTTATGCAATATGTGAATACCACGGTATTTTTCGCTCAGGAAATTCTATCTCAATTGAATAAATGGTTTATTATAACCATTTAATGTATATTATTATTATTATAATAAATGGTTTATTATATTACAAACCAGGGCTGTGGGTAACCAGAGTCTAGGGAAAAATTTACAGCAAATTGGAATCCGTCTCGAAAAAATTTGCTTGACTCAGATTTCTGTTAGTTAAAACTTGTCAAGTCCTTAGGTTAAAAGAAAAGATTTTTGATGTTACGAAAATTATTTAGACCATTACTTATAACAGTGTGAATTTCTCAAATGAATATCAATGACAATTATTTAAGTTATAACTTATCACAAACTTAATTTATCATATTTGAACGTTTCTGTGAGCCTATGATTGATCTATTGAGTTATTGCTTTGATTGAATATTAATTATAAATTATTATTAAGTTAATTATTACTGAATCAGAAACTCAAAACCAATTTTGTTTAACTAAGACGAAAGTTTAATTAAAATGATGAGCAAATGAATATGATGTACTGTTTGTAATAAGTTCATGAATATTCACTATAAACAATCTTGTTGTAATATCATTTTCATATATGTACCAGTGCGTGAGATACTGATATCAAGCCATTTTCTTATAATGGTTTTACATAATTTCAATAATTTGTACAAATAAATCAATTAAAATTAATTTTTTTAATTTTGAAAATTTTAAACAAGTTACATAGTTATTGCATAATTTTTTTTAGGAATTTTATAATTGTGTACAAATTTATTATTATGAACTGTATAAGAAGAAAGTAAAATTAATAGCGTAAATAAAGAGAATAAACAACTTATTACATCATGCAGTTTATCCCTTTCATGCAGATAAGACACCAGTGTCCCATTTATATACAGTATTTCTTTTCTGACGCTCTCATTACAAGTAAAAATATATTTCGATATTGCTTAATTATAAAAAAAAAAAACAGCCAAATATTCGCAAAAACATTTTTTATATTAACAGAATTAAAATATATAATCCAAAAAAAAGTAGTTCGAAGAAATTTTTTTTTTTTATTCATTTTCAAAAATTTATCAATAATTGATTTTGTAAATCGCTGATGAATAACTGTTTCTCTTAGATCGAAATTGCTGCAAATAAATGCAAATTTGAAAAATTATTGTTTGGAAGTGAACCATGTTAGGAAGATTTTACCTTTAACCCTTTGACGCAGATGGGACACCGGGTTCCCCAATAAATATTTTTTAATAACATTCTAATTACAAATAAAAATTCAGTTTCGTACTTTTTAATTATAAAAAAAAAAAACACTGTTCAATAGTTACAAAATTTTTTTTTTGATTATAGGAATTATATACTTTTACTAAAATATAAAATTTTTTTTTAAAAAAAGAAGAAAAAACTTGGAAGAAACAAATTTTTTTTCCCTTCATATTTTAAAATGTATCAATAATTGATTTTGTAAATTAAAAAAATTTCAATGATGGATAACTGTTTCTCTTAGATCTAAATAACTGCTGTGTTTGTGTTTGAGCTGTGTTTGACAGGTTTTATCCTTAAAGCAGAAAAAGACACTTGTGTTTCAGGCCGTATTTCACAACCATAAATTATTAAAATGCTGAATATAATATTTTTCGTTTCTTTTTTTTTTTTTTTTTTTTACCTAAATGAATACAAAATACTGAAAAAATTATTAAAAATACGTTTAATAAAAATTCTAAGTCAAAGCGTTAAAGCAGGAAAAGAAAAACGGTATTTCGTAACCATAAATTATTAAAATGCTGAATATAATATTTTTCATTTATTTTGATCTAAATTATAACAAAATAAAAATAAAAAATTTGAAAGATATGTTTAATAAAAATTTTGCGTTAAGGTTAAAAGGGATAAAAAATATGACCCCTTTTACTATGTTTTTTATTTTTTAATAGTTAAAGATTACAACATTCATTAACAAAAATAACTTCACATTGTAATTTGACTCAAAGCAGTCATACTACACTACACTTAAGGGGGAGGGGGAAACACTTAATAGGTCACAGTATCATGAAAAATGCCATTGGATCAATGAAAAGAAACTTGTTGAATCAATTTATTTTCTATTTATAACTGATGTTATTGTTGAGTATTTACTCTTATGTGATTATCAACTCAGACGGAAAGGATCAGAAGGCCTCTAAGGCTAATCTTGACACAGAACCTCACTATATTATTGGCAGATAAAAATGAAAACAAAACTATAAAAAAACAAGTTTCCCTAAAGTTGTCGACATGTTTTTCTTCTTTTAAGTAATGAAACTATATAATCGTGATTTCGAAAATAATATTTTAACAAACCTCTGCTTCTTCTAAAATAAATACAGTTATAAAAATGAAAAGAAAAGAAAACTACAGATCCTATTTATTCCGTGGGGGAGGTGACAAATTTATAAATAGTTTTTTATTTTATTTTGTAAAATAAATTGAATCTATATAATGATTTTGTATTCGAAGCTGCTAAATCGTACACATGAAAAAAAAAAGAAAAAAAATTGGAATTAAAAAAATATCAACTTTACACCATAGGAAATAATAGTTTATTATTATTATTTTTGTTGATATTTAGGGAGAGAGCTACCATTTTACAAAATTAAGTTTTAAAAGTTCTTCCGATATTGGACTTCAATGTGTGAGACATTTTAAAAAATTTTAAAGTTTTTTTTTTAAATTAGTGAGTTATTTTATAGTTACCGATAAAGCATTAGTGAACAGCTTAATAAAAAATAGTTATATTTAAAACAGAACATAAGTATTTTTATTCAAACTAAAGCAGTTACCATACTTTTATTAGTTAGGTCCAAAATTTGGACAAGGAATAAAGATCAAAATTTCTGTTGAGTTTGGGACAACCCTTATGAAATTTATGAATAAATCGTCAACTTTGCAATTATATTTTATACCCTGATATGAAGTGTCGTTAAACAATAGAAAAATCCCTCTAAAAAATTCAAACAAATTAGTAAATACACTGGTTATCATAAATTAAGGAAAAATCACAAAAATAGCGATAACTCTTTCAAAAGTAAGCCAAACCGTGCAAAATTTGCATATGTTGTCCACTAAGAGTAGCTGAGTAAAATTGCAATATGCAAATTAGTGGCGCTGCACTCGGCTTACGTCATCTGCCTGGAGCATAAAAGTCCAAGTTTGAGAGAAAGCACACAAATTTTACTGTGATTGCGACATTGAAAATCTGAGATAGCCAATTCGTAATAATGACCTCTAGGCATCATTTGCCTGAAGAACTACGATGGAGAGCCATCGGGAGACTAGAGGCAGGGCAGAGTCAATCAGAAGTGGCCAGATGGCTAAATGTGAGTCCATCTGTGGTTCATAGACTTTGGAGGCAATTTCAAACCACAGATTCGGCATCTAGGAGGTTCAGTCAAGGACGGCCAACTGTTACGACCAGTGCCGATGACCGATATTTGACATTAAGTGCACGCAGGAATAGAACCGCTACTCCGACACATCTTAGATCCTCTCTTGCTGCAGCCACCGGAAGGTTGGTGTCAACGTCAACTGTGCGCAGAAGGCTCCACGAAGGTGGTCTGTATGCGAGACGACCAGCCATTTGCGTGCCGCTCACATCACGCCATAGGAGAGACCGTTTGCAGTGGGCCCGACAACATGTCCACTGGACGTCAGATCAATGGAGGCCTGTTCTCTTTACGGATGAGTCCAGGTTTAGTCTAGAAAGTGACAGTAGACGTTATTTGATATGGAGAGAACCTGGGACCCGTTATCATCCATCAAACATCCGTGAAAGAGATGCATACGGAAGAGGCAGTGTCTGTGTTTGGGGAGGCATATCCTTAGGAGGGCGCACATACCTCCATGTCTTTCCAAGGGGAACCGTGAATGCTCAGGTTTATCGAGACAACATCCTTGATGCTTATGTGCGCCCATATGCCGGGGCAATTGGTGATTGCTTCCTGTTACAGGACGATAATGCAAGACCACACAGAGCTCGCATTGTTGATGATTATCTTCAACAGGAAACAATTACTCGCATGGAGTGGCCAGCTCGATCCCCGGACTTGAATCCTATCGAGCACGTTTGGGATGCTCTAGGGAGGCGTGTATCTGCCATCAATCCGCCCCCTCAGACCCTTGCCACGCTTGCAACTGCTTTACAAGAGCAATGGCTCTCACTTCCTATTGAACTGATAGACCGCATAATTGAAAGCATCACACATCGCTGTTTGTGCTGTATTGCTTCTAGAGGCAATCATATTCCATATTAAAGGTACTTTTTCTATTGCAAACCGATACTTCCAATTTGTTTATTTTATACATGTGCTAATTTCTATACTACTATTAATGTCTGATAATTTCTTTTTATGTTGTTTAATACCTTACTATGTGTTGTATATTGTGGGTAAGTTTCATAAAATTCCATGTGTAATTTCTTGAGTTATCGCGATTTTTGTGAATTTTCCTTAATTTATGATAACCAGTGTTTAAGTATTTTTACAATGGGATACCTGCATGTGAAGAAGTGTGGATATCTCGATTTTGATTGGTTGTTGAAGTGGCATTTGTTTACGTTGGCAAATGTTCTTTCTGTTCTTTTCGAGTAAGCCAAGTCCGTCAAGTATCAATTCTCTTAAGTGACACATACTTAACTCTTTCACAAAGATTCGTTCTCAAAGATTTAAATTCCTTCACTATATATTTACACAGAGACTTAACACAGAGACAGGCACAAAGCCATGAGGAACATAAACAAACTAATTATGCATCGAAGTTGCCAGGTACGCAAAACAAAAATATATCACGGTTACAATAAAATACATAAACAAATAATAAATCTAAGTTAAAAAAGTAGACGTGAAAGAATTATATTTCAACTAATTCGATGTGCGATACAGCTCTGTATTGAATTAACTTAGCGTGAATTAACATTCCATCTCATGTCGAGAAACTTTACTCAACTTTAATACGCCATTTTGCAGATAAAGATTAACGAGCGCTGACGTCATAGGTCACATGTGTGAGTATGGGAGGTCTTCTTGAAGTGCAAGTACCCAAATGCATTTGATTTATTTAATGCAGAAAATTAATTGATAAATAATTAAAAGGACACTTTTCTGCTCAACATTGCAGCAATTGCCTTAGAGTCACGCAGTGGCGTGAGAGAAGGTTAAGTAAGTAAATGCCCAGGATCAATTCTTATAGATCAGAAACAAGGAGTGTAATCACTCAAAAAGGAAAAGAAAGAAAAAAAAACTAATACAATTAAGAAAACATTGGAATGATACGTTTGTAGAAACCAAAGACCATATTTTGAATTCATTTTTCATATAAACATAAGGGAAAATCAATCTATGGTAAAAATTTATATCTCCAACAAAATATTTTTTTCATTTGAGAAAAAAAAAAAGATTAGGTGATTTTTCTCTTAACGACCTAAAATTTCATTATTATCGCAGTCCTGATAACTACATGCTATTTTTAAAATATGACAGTAAGATAATTTTAGATCAAAATACAAATAATTATATTATTAATATGGATAACACGTAGGAAAGAATAGAGAGTTTATCGTTTTGAAATAAATTCATGGCCCCTATTGGGTTAACTTTGACTGTAAATTATATTTTCTTCATAAAATCACGAATAATACAAATAATTATAAAGTTTTAGTGTTTTTCGATTTCTTTGAATGGAAATCCTCCAGACATCTAGCCCGTATTGGCTAAATGTCTGGGGTTGTTGTCACCCCCCCTGGTCCCCATTTATCTGCGAATAGAGAATATAGCTGGAATATGAAAAATAAAATAAGAAAAGGCTTCACTATTAAGAAAACGCTACATACATATTATCACTAATACAATTTAAAATGAACAAATACTTTAGAATAACTTACATTCTAAAACTAAGGCCTGTGTCCTCATAGTGTAATTATAGTGCCGTTTATAGACACGTTAAGTTAAGGGTTTTCAAAAGGATAAATGAAAAATTGAAAATTTTATTCTGAACTTAGTTCCCCTAACTACTTTAAATTATGCTTGTAATCTGAAAAAGATTAAAATTACACATTTTCTTTAAATAATATGTATCAATATTTCTTTGAAACATTGCACGGATGGCAAAGCACATAATTGTTTATGATTTACATTCAGGGGGGGGGGGAAGTCAATTATGCTTTTTAATCAGTGTAGTGATTAATACTATTATAAGTAATGACAGCCCCTTTTTTTAGCAACTATGACAATTGTTATGTAAGGTAATGATTAAAAGACAATTCTAAAAATATATCACTGCTAGCATAGTATTATTTTTAATCTAATCACACAAGGATTTCGCCTGAAAGATAGATTACCAAACAAATAGAAAAAAAAATTCTCGATAAACGTGTTAAGAGCTATCATGACGTATTATGTACACTTTAAACAGGAATATTAACAATTATGTAGAAATGAATTTCAACAAGTGCGAGTACACGCGCACTGTTTATCGCCGGAAAATATTTTTTTTCCCACGCATGACGTCACCAATAGAGAAACGAGTCTTCACCTCCGCAAGCGACAGGTAATTTATAAGTTGTCTTTGTTTTACTATTCTAACAAAAGCTTTACGTCAGTAATGTATTTCAAAAAATTTTATAGCAGTTTGATATGAAGACAGATTTTTAAGTTTCTAAGGATTCAGCTAGTGTTAAGTAACAAGGGTGCGACAGCCTAAAATTTAACGGGTATATTTAAAAAAAAATAAAAATAATAAAATTAGTTACAAAATTTACAGAGGAAAAAAAACCCTCTAATAATTAAGTTTTTCAGATTGAGCTAATTTTACTTTATTCGTGAATTCAATGTTAATAAAAATAAACGCTAATAAATTTAAGAATGAAGCAAAAAATATGGCGTTGCCTGTAGTGTTAAATGGCACAAGAACTGGAATCGACTATACCGCGGTAAACATAAATGGTGTTACGTATAATACATGTAGCATTATGTATGAATGCAACGAAATTGGAGTTTTATTAAAGTCTCTGACTCAAAAATAAATCTAATTAAAAAAAGAGTTAATACGAGATTCATAACGGCGTAAGTTATGTGACATAAATAATCTATATCAGATAATCTACGACAGTAAGAACTTCCATGTTGTGGTGGCTCAGGGAATAGAGCACTCGTATCCCAAAGAGGTGACATCGCTGGGTTCGAATCCCATCAGCGATGGTGGAGCGATACGAATTACGCACCCGGCTTGCATCGGTAGACGTATAATAAATTAGAGTCCTCTTGCTGTCAGGCTAACCGTGAAGGTTTTCGTGGCTTTCCTCCATGGAACGAAATTAGTTTTATCAAAAAATCTTCCACGAAGGTATATTTCTAACAAAAGAGTTTAACTTGTCTTCTTGTTGTGGTTCAAAATTACAAGGCCATTAAATTGAACATAGGTAATCGTAAAATTAAAATTGGATCAGCTGTTCAACGACGGTTATAAAATAAAATAAATATTTAAAAAAAATTAAAGACACGCTTTTTAAGCTAAATCGTGCATCACGAATAATAAATATATGCTCGCGTTTCAGCTTCTGCACGTTTATATGCACTTTCCCATTAAATTTGGCAATAAATGAGTATCGTGGTGAATTTGTAGTTAAAAAAGGGTTTTATTGATCAGTAATAAGTTTCTAACATTTTAAAATAATGTTAATTATTTATTGGCGCTTCTGAAGAAGATTAAAATAAATTAGCACTTTTGTTAAAATCAAACAATGTATTTATTTGCAATTGGATTCTTACAAGCGACGTAATCGTAGGTGGCATTTGACGATTCAAAAGCCAATCAAGTTCACACACAGGCGTGACGTCGTTTGCAGGTATCCAATTTAATCTGATTTAAATTTCATAGTTAGGCACAATCACTTCACTTTTAGAGTTGCAGTAACAAATGTTGAGTTGATAGCAAAACGTTCTTTTGCAAACCAGTTTTCATATCTTTTTTTGTAACCAAGACGAAAGAAATTTTTACTGTTTTCAACTTTTTTAAGTCTCGCATGGATTTAAATTAGTAATATATTCAAAGAAAAAAAAATCTTTTAGCTTACATGGTGTTTTTGAAGAACAGAAAAGCAGTAGACCATAACAAATAAAATTACGTTAAAAAATCAAAACACTTTTTTTTTAAAAAGTTTAATTGGTAATTAAAATGGACTTCAGCTTACCAAATACTTATATTTTAAATTATTTTTAAAGCCTAGATCAGGGGTGGCGAACCTTTGTCTACAAACGTGCCATTTTTTTCTAGAAAATTGTTTAATGAGGTCATAACGTGCCGTTAAATAATTTTGACTTCGTGATTATTGGGAAAATAATAATACTAAATACTATCAACTCAAAACTCTTTATTTGCATTGAAAAATAATACATTTTGCAATGTCTCAGTTATACACGTAATTCAACTTAAAGTAACATCAGTGTGACTTCTGCTGTTGCAGATTAGATGACCAATAACTTATATTAGGTTGTAAGACGTTAGTTTAAGCAGGATTGTTAATTTTTTTTGCTAGTTATTTACTGTTAGCTTGATTTTTACGGTTATTAATTGTTTTTTTAGTATTAATTTTTAATTTTTTTTTAATAATTGTTTATTACTTTGTGTATTTTTGTGAATTTTAATTTAATTGTTACATATGCTTCATAGTGTAATAACATTTGTGCAATAACAATTCATAGTGTAATAACATTTGTGTAATAACAATTAATAGTATAAAAACAAATGTGATCGGTGGCGTGCCCAAAATATTGCATCTGGTGCCATTGGTGCGCCATCCCTGGCCTAGATGATTTTGATATAGGGTTCCTTAAGCAAGCTGAGGTCGAACTGGAATAAATCATTCCTTTTTTTTATTTCCTACTTTAGGAGGTAGGGTTAAGAGATTAACGACACGAAACTAAAATCGAATAAAATGGTAAAACTAGGACACATATCCAGGGGTGATTGTGAGCCCAAATTTCTTGAAAATTTCTTGAAATTTCCGGAAAATTTCTTGAGTTAAAAAAAAAAAAAAAAACGGTTTAAATTGAAAAATTAGAAAAAAAATTTAAACAATGTTTTTTTCCTTTTTCTCAATATTTCTTAGTTTACTTAAAATATATATAAAATTTTACACATACCTATACCATTTACACATACCTATGATGACCTGGAGAAGTAATTAAAATTTACAAATATGTCTTTCTTTCTGGAGTTAATGATTATAACAACTATTCACTGATAAAAAATGAATATTAATCTTGAATATAAACTTATAAAGTATCTGGCTCTCCCTTACATACAAATAAAATAATCTAAGTTTTTAAGTTCCACCTTTGAAAATTTGATTTCCGGAAACCTTTGTGATCAATGATTTTTTTAAACATCTTAACCTTCAATCTCCAGAAACTTCCGGATCACGGTTAGCGAAAAATCCGGAAATCCGGATTTTTTCCGGAGCAAAATCAGCCCTGCATATCGATGCCTCTGAATAAAAATGTTTATTTTATCAACAATTCGTCCCTACATTCTAATTTAAATTTTTCAATTTATCATCTACATTCTACACCATAGAACCACACAAAAAATTCAACTCGTACACCATAATATAGTGCAACATTTTGAAAAAGTTCTATTATCCTTTGATCGAATTCAAGAGCTTGTTGAACTCATGTTCAATGAAATGCGTTTCATCCAAGCGTAATAGATAAAGTATTTAAAATCATGTTTTTAAAAATTAGATAGTGACATTAATGCAAAATATATGACCAATAGTTTTATTAGTTTCAATTATTTTTTCACAAATATATTTTTAACCATAAAGCTTTGTAGAGATTTATACTCTCGGATCGAAAATTTCATAGAATATTCATAAAAATACTCATTTAAAAAAGCTAGAACCTTTAAAGAAAACGCTTTGAGGTACTCACCATATTCTATCATCACAAAAGAAAATATGTATAGAATTTCTCAAATATAGAGAATCATAAATAATTAAATAATTTTTCACAAATATAATAATTTTTCAATTAAAAATGCCTTTTTTTTAACATTACACAACTAAAAAAAAAATCTGCTAAAAATGGAAAACCGATTTCCTATGAAACTCTTGTTTTAAATTTTATGTAGGATATTGCACACATGCAAGTCAATAAAGACAATTAAATAAGCGGAAATCATCCCAAAAACTTTAGCAAACCAATGACAGAACAAAAGGAAAAAAAAAATATTACCTCAAGTTTGAACTTAATATTCAATACTCGTCAGTAAATCCATTAAAGTTTGGATCAAAAGCAGCATATCATTGAATAATGCAATAGTCGAAATATTCAACATTTTCCTTTTAATTTAAGTGATATTTCAGTTTAGAAGTCATTGATAACAGATATAGGATATTTTTTTTTAAGGAAATTTTTTTTTCCCCATGAAGTTAATAACAGTTTAGATGATATTCTCTCAAAATCATCAATTAACTTTTGAAACTATAGAATCAAAGAGACTTAAACTTAATGATGTAATGGACAAAATGTCCAACTTACCAATGTTCATTTTACTTTCAGTTAAGCATTTTAATTGGAAAATATTTTAACAATTTTTAAGAGTCTATTACATAAAATTTTATTTGTTTTTAAAAAAAAAATAATTAATAACAGATAAATAAGATATATTCTTCCCACTTTTGTTAAATTAAAATTTTATAATAAATGCATTTATTTTCTTAGATTTAAGTCGATAAAAAGGAATTTTATTTCAGATATTTCATGCATAATGACTAGAATTTCTTAAAGCTAAAATTTATTTTCTCGGAAAAATTAGAAAATGAAATAAAAAACTGTCTACTGTCAATTCGAAGTCTTACAATATCCGGACATGAAACTTCAATGGTACTAGTCAGACTAAACTTTTTGCTTGGATTACTTGGAGCATTATTAAATGAAATTGCTTGGAACGCTATTAAAAGAAATATCAGAAAATTAAAATATTAGAAATGCTCCTATATTTTTATCATTTCATGTTTGCATTATTTTCGAGAAAAATATGAACAATTTTTAACACGTTAACAAATAAAAAAAACTTTTTGGAGCACCAAATCATAAAACTCAAACCATAACCTCAAACCATAGATTGAAAAAGGGGAACATATATTACAGCAAAATAATAATATTAACTTAAAATAAGATTGCCACATGTTGTCTATGGTTTACTATCACCAAAACGTTATTAAAAGAAATATCAGAAAATTAAAATATTAGAAATGCTCCTATATTTTTATCATTTCATGTTTGCACAGGGGTTTTTTGGCCATAAAAGACCATCAGTCAATTGCTGCCCGGGTCAAATTCTATTACACTAGAATCAATCTTTGTTACTTACATGCCAAACCTAAAAATTAAGTGGCAAATGGCGAATAGAAATTTCGAGCCCTGGCAAAACAATACAATAATATAAGATAATAAGAGACAGACTTTGTTATTGATAAACAAAATATTTAGTGTGTGTCATCTAAAAAATGTAGAAAAGTGAGAAAAACCGCTTATCTTTAATTTTTAGTAAAAAAATATACATTTTAGAATATCCTTGTAAAATCTTAAGAGTCGATAATTTTTCAGTTTACAGTGTAATTTTACCCAGTAGCAAGCATGACAAAGCAATTAAAGTTTTAAACCCAACAAGAAAAATTCTCTAAATCTCACACGTTCCTGATACTAACATAGATGTTTATTTTAAGGTTGTCATATTAATGAAGCCATTTTTTACTTTAATGAAACTAAGTTAAAAATCTGTGTTAACGTCTGTGTTATCAACACAGTTAACACAGGGATGAACACTACTACACTTTTTGCAAAATATTTTATAGAGTAGTAGGCAATTAAAAACCAAAGCTTTTGGAATTTTCTGTAATTTTAACAACATTTTAAAAGACAGGGGAAAGCAGGGGGAAAAAGTGGCATTACATATGAATGTTTGAACCATTTTATTTGTTTAGTGGCATTAAAAATAGTTTTATATCAAAATTACAAAATAAAGAATCATACATTAAAACATAAACTTAGCCACCACTAGACGAGATTTTCCCAAAAAGCAAAGAAAGTTGGTAGCCCTGTTACGACATAATAAGATTTATTAAAATATATCTATATATTTGAATGATTTCTAAGTATTTTTTAACTTATATTACATAAATTTATGAACAATGAATTTTTTTCCTACCTCTATTTTATCTTGATTTCATTAAGCATATTAAATATTTTTTAAAATAAAATTGTTAAAAATTAATTTTATAATTAAATTTTACTGCATTAAGCTTATTAATGTAGGTATTTTAATCTTTGCATATAATCAATATTTTGCATTTTTCATGTTTCTAGTTATGATTAAGTGATGTGATTCTCAAACCTTATGATATACGCTGCATCCTCCTAAAATTTGGCCCATGAATTCAGGGGGTTATATCGATTATTTGACGTCATTTAAAAATTGAAAAAGAAAGCTTGTGATAAGAATTAATTGTACATAATGTTTCCATAAGATCTGAAAACTTTTTATACAGCTCTAATTTGTCAAATCAATTTTAGTTGATACTTATATGGAAAGACGTGATGAAAATCGCCCAGTCTGTTACCCTATTATTTTATAAATTTTAGACAAAGATACTTACCATGTGACTTTTATATTAATGAAATTTAAATTTTTAAATGAAAACTATGTAAATAATTTCATGTCTGTTACCAGATTTGTACGATAATTAAAAGGAACAAAATTCCAAAATATAAATAATTCTAAAAAAAAATGAAAATTCTATTTAATTTAGACTAAAACTTTATGATGTAAGTTATCGAATTGAATAAACAACAAAAATTTTTAATACGATTTTTTATAATGGAATATATGATAACACAGTAAAAAAGCCTCCACTAAAAAATATCTGCTTCATCAAGCAAACATAGAACATACCAAATAACGAATTTTTTTTCATAACTGCTTTCATTTATAAGTTCAAATTATGTTATTAAACTAGACATGACATCAGTTTCTAGAGTGTAGTATTTAGTCATGAAAAAATTTACATTTTTATTAACTTTTATCAACTTTTCAAAATGTAATTTAAAGTATTCAACACAAATATAAAATAAGAAAAATATAAAATAAGAAAAAAAAAAATTTTTGTTACTGGAAAATAATTCTAAGAAAAACTAATTTCATTAATATACTATTTTTTCTTAAATAATGTCATAATAGTACATTTGATTGCTTTTAAATTTTGTGTTATTTTTGTACTTTATATATCATTTTAAGAAAACTAATTTATTAAGAAATCCTAAGGCATTGCATAAAGAAAATGAAAAATTTCATAGTCTTAAAAAAATTGCGAAAGAATATTTTCTTCATTATTAAAGAATAGTAAGCTTAATATTAATAAAATAAATATCCATTAATTTCAAATATTGAAAAAACTATTAAAAAAAAATAGCTGAAAATGCAAAAATATTATCTAGAAAATAAAAACAGTATATCCAGTCTCTGTATAAAAACTGCTTGTCAGAAATAAGCAAATTTTAAAATAAAGTGAGAAAATTGTTTAATTTTAATTTCAATAAGATTAATAACAGGTTTGCAAAAACTTACCTCTAAGTAGCTTGGAAGTTACAGATAATATTAAGCAACACTTCAAATATTTTATAATAAAACTTTATAAACTCCATTTAATTTAGCAAAATGTGCTGAATTAACAATTACATAATTAAGATAAAGCAGATTTTAAGAATAATGTCATTCACATAAAAAAATGAAACCGAATTTCTTCATTTTTAAAACAGTTAATATCAGCATACACACAGATTACATAAAAGGTAGTCATAATAGTGGATAGCTAGACAGAATGAATAACACACAATGCAGCTGTTAAAATCAAACTATGATTTTAATACAAGGGCATTCATAGAGAAAAGCAAAAGCATAGAGTAAAGAAAGAGAGGAAAAGACCATGCACACTTTGCAGTCTATAAAGAGACATGCAATAACAGTATTTTGAAAGTATATACCTCATTATTTTAAATTACTTTTCTGTTTCAAACCAACTGCTGATCAATAGTTCAAAAGGTAGATGCAACTAATAACTAAAGGAATCAATGGATTAAATTTAATGGTTGGACAACTCCCACATTAAAATAATTTAATCTTAAAGATTTTAAGAAATATATGAAAAATCAATTTATTTATGAAACTTTTAGTATAAAAATCTTTTGCTGAACATTTATTTATAATGTTAGGCTTAGGAGTACTTCATCTTAATGATTTTAGCTTTGGCCACAGATATAACTAAAGTTAAAACAACAGCTGGAAAAATGGGTTTAGTTGTTCACATTTACTAGAGATATATGTCTACTATAATAAACATTTTTCAGAAAAGAACCGTTGTATTAACCCAGAATTTTAAAATTCTTCTAGAACAATGGAATATTTCTTATTTCGGCAAGTTTGCACAGAAATTTCTCCTCCTTACACAACTTTGTTATTGGACAACAAAAGGATGTCTTAAAAAAAAAAAAACAGCAAGAGTAAGGCTTTTTTTTTAGGCATAGCAAATGCTAAGACCATTAACATCCAACCGAAACACAAGATTCATATTGAGATACAAAACTATAGATAAAAGTTACCCTTTTAAAATGTTTAATTTGATTATTAAGATAAATGGTTAACACTTTAAACAAGGTGCATGTAAGATACATCAAATTTTCTTTCTTACTGCTTACATTTATATCTACGTTGATGCTACAATTTTATACGATGGGGAAGTAATTTAATGTAACTGAGAAATGAATTAGAAATACAAAATTAGTAATCCATAAAATGTGTAGGTAAATTTATTTATACTTTAAGGAGCTGCAAAAAATTATCAAACTATTAAATTGTAAGGCTTGTAGCGACCTCTCTTAGAAATTATAAACAAAGGTGACGCTTAACGCTATCCTCTAAAATCGAAGCTTTTAAGTGTTTAAGAGAATTTATCAATGTGTTTTAACTTACAGACACAGATATATTTATGAAACATTATTCTTCAGTCTTTGTTAGGGATAACATTCTGTTTTTGCTTATAATTTTATTTGATCGAGTAAATACTGAAGTTTTTAATTAAAACCATGGGAGTCAAATTCATTTAGGCTGTCACCAATCTCACTTTAATACATACATATAATATTATACATACAAATTATAGATACATTATATTGATGCTAAATTGATTGTGGATATGGGTATTGTAGGTATTGCGATATTAGATACTTAAACTAATATGGGCACAGTGTTAATAGGTTTTTACAGGCCCATTTAAAGGATAAATACCAATTTATTATTTCATATATGCTCAGCATATGCTTATTCGTAGCACATAAAAAAAAATTTAATTTCACTTTTCTGCTCTTAATTGATATCTGAAAACATGGAACAAAACCCTACCATTAACCAAAAAAGGTTAGATTCTTCATTACAGGGGTAATTGTGAGCACAACTCAAAAATCCTGAAAATTTCTCGAGTAAAATCATTAATGATGAATTTCAAAAAAATAAATGTCTTCAGAAATTTGAATCATTAATATTTTTAAAACATGAAATTTTAAATAAATTATATGCAGCATAATTTAAATGAATAATTATAAGTTTACTTTTATGTCTAATCATATTTATTATTCCTCCAGAAAAAATATTTTCAAATGAAAGAAATGCCAAGTATAAATTCTAATATTTCTAAATAAAATATACAAGAATTTTTATACATAAATGTGATCCATGATTTCTTGAAACTTCTGGATCTTCGTTTCCGAATCACGGTTAACGAAAAAATCCGGAATTCAGATTTTTTTCCGGAGCACAATCATCTCTGCCATTAGTATGATTTAAAACCTACCACAAGTTTAATTGATTATCCATAAAAATGAAATATAAGCAAAACATCTTGCATTTCAGAAAGTAAAGATATTTGGTCAAGTTTCATTAAAATATAGCAAATTAAAAAAAAAAAATTAAATAAAAGAATAGCCATTGATTTGTTGCTGTAATAAAATAAGTATATTTATTATTTATGCATCAAAAAATAATAAGTGTACCTTACCTCCTTCAAATGCATCAAAGAATTCGTCGCAATCGGTATCTTGGTAATGGGGTGAATTCGGGGTAGATTGGAAGGGACTCACGATAGATTTCTCAAGCTCAAGATGTTCTTGCGCCAGGGCATGCAATGCATCTTGTAGGACTCTAGATCTTTCTTGCTCCTGCTTCAATTGCAACATGCGGACCTAAAAAAGATATTGAATTCTGATTTATAATATTCATAAATTATGCAACATGTAAAGCAAGACCTAAAATACTGAAAGGCTAAGTGGTTCATTCTTTGAACATAAGATATTTTTAGTAAGGAATAATTAAGCATATTACAAAGTCTCGGATTTATTTGCAGAATCAAATATTCAAAACACTATAGTACATATGATTTAGCTTCTTAAAATGGTATTTGAGACTAAAATTTTTATGAAAATTTTTGGACAAATCTAATATCTTTTTGGTTTCTGACCTTTACATGGAAATAAAATTACTAAATGCATATTCTGTAATTTAAGTTACAAATCTAATTACTTATAATCAATTATTTATAACTAATAGCTTAATTATTAATTATTGAGTTAATAATTATTTAATTATTTTGTAATTAATATTCTGTGTATGAAATGTAAATCCAGGAATTTTTTTAAAATTTCCATTAAGTCTAATATAATAATAATAAAAAAATTTTTAAGCTAGATGATGAATACCTGTTCTCTCAAAATAGGTAAAAGTTATGTGAAAATATGTGTTAAGCATAACATTGCTGGAGGAATTTATTAACTTATGTGAAATTCCATATGTGCTTTAAAAAATGTTACTTTAACAAAAAGGAGTACAAGTGAAAAATAATTACATTTTTATTACTATATGAGCGCGTTGTAAAAGAATATAGCATAGAATTTAGTACAATAACACACAAAAATTTTGTCACGTTTTTTTCATAGCGATTTTATGATTTGAATAACTTTTAATAAAAATAATGAAATGTAACAATAAAAATGAATGTGACAATAAAAATAATGAATATTTTTCTCAAAAAATATCTTTCCTGTAGTAACACTCCTAAAAAAATCTGAATATCATAAGCAATAATAGAAAGCAGCACAACAAGCAGATAATAATTTTGGAAAGCTGTTATACCCTTTGCAAAAGAAAGTTGCAGAGTTTATCAACAAAGAATTTCGTAAATATTTCTACTGGCTTTGTATGAAATGAAATAGAATCGTTATTTTGTTGAAAATAATGAAAGTCTTCTTGATATCATAAAGGTCTATTCTTATAAAAAAACTGGCTCTTTAGTTATAACACTTGTTTCCCTATTCTTCAATGAAAGGGATACTAATCAACTTATTTCTTTAATTAATACAAAAAAAGCAATGCAATAGTTAACTTAATAAGAAAATTATGCACCAACTATTTAAGAAAAAAAAAACAATAAAAAAAAATTAAAAAAAAAAATTTTAATACTTAAAATATCAAATTAAGACTAATTAAGACAGAAATTTATTAAAATATTTTATATTTTATTAATATTTTTCACAGAAAATAATGCACAAAGATAAAAATAAAATTTTTTACCTCTTCCTGTTGAGCGAATACTGTTAGACAATGTGATAAACTAGAAGAAACTTTACGCCCTGATTCAATCAAATTTCCTGCATGAGTATAAAGAGTAGAATGTAAAATTCCATCATAAAATGTAGATTTTGTATGGTCAACATTTGTTTTCTCCAGAGATGATTTCAAAGAATCTAATCCTTTTTCAAAAACGTGCAAATGGGCTTGAGCAGTCTGAAATATAAATCAAAATTTTGAAACAATAGCTCTGAAAATTTTATTGATCAAATAAAAAAAAATTCTATTGATTTTAAGCATAAAAAAGTAAAGAAAGAAAAGAATAATGTTGAACTATCAAATGATATATTTCAAAACAGTGAATGCAATAAAAGGCAATATGTATAAAAATAAAGTCCTTTATATTTAAATTTAGATACTTGCATTTGATAATTTCTGAAAAAAAAAAGATAAAATAATACTAAAATTAATAAAACCAAGAGAAACTTTAATATCTAAGAAAAAATAAAAACTTATTTCTAATATTTAAATAAATGAAATCAGGATATAATTTTTGATGTAGGAATTTAAGTGAAAATAAATTCAAAGATAATTCCATGTAAAAATTATATTTAGCTGTTTTTCCTTTTTTTCATAACGGTCTAAAAAATTAAGATTTAAAAAACATACAAATTTTTTATTATTTTAACTATGTAATTTTAAATGACAAAATACAGAATTTGAACAAAGTTGGTCAAATAGTTTTTGAGAAAATTTTTTTTAAAGACTATGTGGTTTTTCATGACTATGTGGTTTTCAGGTGTAATGAAAAATATTTTTTGTCACACAAAAAATTAAACATCAAAAAATATTAAAGCAAATTACTAAATCAGATTCCATATTAGATTAAAAAATTCCTATTTATAAAATAATTTTAGTTATAAATAAAAAAAACTCTATATTTTAAGAATATTTTAGACACTAATAACATTAAAATAAAAACTGAAATAAGTAATTTTTAAAGCAAAATTTTAATTTTAATTTTAAAAACTTATCACATACTTGAAGCTTGTCTTGCATTGTACCGATAGGTATAATATCTTCCTCATCTTCTGGGTCTGAGTCAGAAAATCCTTGTTTTAAATAATGGCTGCTGAACTCCACATGTTCAGTTATTGCAATAATCCATTTCTAAAAATAAATTTATAATAATAATAATAAAGTTAAAAAAAAACGTAGTAACTTTTATTTTATGAATGACGACAGCATATTACAAACCTGTCTATCAACTTGTTGATTATGTACATAAGGCACGCAAAATCTTTGGCGGGTATTGTCGGAGAAAATTACTGTAAAGACAGCAATATCTGCATTGTCAATCTGAAATTAAAAATACATTTAAATCATATGAATTACAATTAGATTTAATATTTCCGATTTTTAAAGCAAATTTTTTTTTTTTTATAATTAAAAGCTGTATTTTAGTTTTGTCTTTAAAATAATATGTTAAAAAAGAGAAATTACAATACCAACAAATTTTAAGATATCTTTAAAAATGTTTTAAAGTTAATTATTACGTTAAATATATCTGTTGTATTTAATAGTAAGAAATTAATATTTAAACAGGGGAATGAACTTTTGTTCAACTTTTACCACAATGGGAAATTTTTTCTTCATAGTTATAAATAATATCAAGTAATTTCCATGACGAAAAATTTTTATGTTCATTGCAGAAGTAGTTTGATAAGGTAAAATATTTCATTATACACAATAAAAAGGTTAAATTGCAAAGGAAATTATCAAATGTAAAAATGTATAGTTTACCTGAGATTTGGCACTATCAAGATATTTGTAACCTTTACGCCTGGTTCCAGTAGTAGAATCTGCTCTAAAATAATTTACAAAATACATTAGCAAATTTCTCAAAACATTATAAGGATTTCAATGGTAAATTATTTATATAGTCAATATTACAGTTTGAAAAAAATGTAAAAAAATAATGTTGAAAATGTTTTAAATATGTCAATATCATAAATTAAAATAGTAACAATTTTATATTACTAATATATATACTATATACAGTAGAACCTCGATCAATTGTTTTTCAAGGGACTATTCATTATGAACAATCGATACAGAAAAACGAATGCAGGTTAACTCAAAATATCAAATAGCTATTAAAAATTAATAAAAATTAAAAATTTACAATAAGTAAAAAAAAAAATTTTGTTGAAATATTATGTACATCCTGCAAAATTATTTACGATGCAAAAGGATAAATAAATTTATTCACTTATTTAAAATATTTGTATATTTTGGTTCTCTTTTTCCACAATGCAAACAATAAATTTTTAATATTTGTCACAGATTGTTGTTTATTTTCTGAAAAATTGTGTGAACATGAAAAGTTTCTAATTGTTTTAAAAGCTTTGAGGAATTCCCCTAATGTTTGCCCTAATTGGTTTTGTTAAGTTTCGTCTTCATCGGTATCACTTCTTTAACTTCAGCAACCCTTTATTCAACTTAGTCAATAAAATTATGATAAGCAATTAAATAGTATTGCTTTTATATAATTTTTCGACAGGTGAGTTAGAAAAAAAATGCACTAACTTCATTGCGATTGAAAGACTTTAGGCAACGTAAAAAGCCACATTATCAAATTGTTCAGCAAGGCATTTTTGATGAAAAACATGATTTTCATGTAGTAAATAAGAAGTTGTGTCACTGCTATTTAATGGAAATTTATACAGTTAATTGATTAGCCACTCTATTACCTCAACCCTTCAATAATATAGTTTGGCATCTTATTTTTCATATACAGCCTGTGATATCGATTATGGTCTCAATGCTACACAAACATTTGTCACTAGTTCTAGATATTCATTGCAAAGGCTATTGGTACAATTGGTAATAGATTCCCATTCCTATCCTATTTTACTGCCTTTATAACTAGAGTTTTAATATTACTTAAACTACTAACTCAGGAGATGTATATTTTGAATAGATAGAAAAAAAAATACCTGACATGATATGTGTATAACTAGAAGCTGAGGTAGTTAAAATTTAGAATTAATAGAGGGCAGTCTTATAACAGCTGTGATATACAGTCTGTGATATCGATTATGGTCTCAATGCTACACAAACATTTGTCACTAGTTCTAGATATTCATTGCAAAGGCTATTGGTACAATTGGTAATAGATTCCTATTCCTATCCTATTTTACTGCCTTTATAACTAGAATTTTAATATTACTTAAACTACTAACTCAGGAGATGTATATTTTGAATAGATAGAAAAAAAAAATACCTGACATAATATGTGTATAACTAGAAGCTGAGGTAGTTAAAATTTAGAATTAATAGAGGGCAGTCTTATAACAGCTGTGATAAACAGTCTGTGATATCGATTATGGTCTCAATGCTACACAAACATTTGTCACTAGTTCTAGATATTCATTGCAAAGGCTATTGGTACAATTGGTAATAGATTCCTATTCCTATCCTATTTTACTGCCTTTATAACTAGAATTTTAATATTACTTAAACTACTAACTCAGGAGATGTATATTTTGAATAGATAGAAAAAAAAAATACCTGACATGATATGTGTATAACTAGAAGCTGAGGTAGTTAAAATTTAGAATTAATAGAGGGCAGTCTTATAACAGCTGTGATCAGATGAAACTACAATTTCAAATGCAAAATTTTCAATCTGTACACTATGTTTAATTTAATGACTTAAACTATCATTGCTCAAAAACTCCCAATTAATTATAATTTTTTGTTGCATAATATTAAACTCTCATATTTTTAACATGACAGCATGTAAAATAAAGGTTTATTTTCCTATAATATAGTTTGCAATTAGGTGTAGTTCAAAATTAGGAGAAAAAATCCTTAAGGTCTAAATTTAAAATATACTTGCTAATATGAAGTGCTAATAAGAATTTAAAATACATTTGCTAATAAGAATGGATATTTAATTAAACATTACTTCAATATTTTAGATAAATATCATAAAACATTTGATCAAATTAAGTACGTTCTGCAGTCAATTTCTACTTTCCCCATCTCCATATTAACTCGTGGACAATTATATGAATCCCAATTCCTTGTTTATGAGTTTGCAAGTAAGAGTTTGAAATAGATTTTTTTTTTCTTCACTAAAATACTATTTCATGAGTTTCATAACATACATTTCAAGAAATAAGTTTTAAAAAAAATCAAATTAGTTAGCTAACTAATAAATAGAAAATCTGTGTTCATTTAATTCTTTACAGGTTGACATGGAAAATGAGGAAGCAATCCCACCCTTATTGATATTTTATATGAATTAGTTAATTCTTCGTAACAAGAATTAACACTTTTAAACAGTGTAATACACTAAAGTACATGCTTATGGAAATTACATACTATATTTAACTTATTTGAAGGTATTAGAATATATTTCAGTAATAATCAAAAAAAAAAAAATTAAGTTTTAGTACAATATGACTTATAATAAAATAGTAAATAAATATAATTTTTGTTTTAATAAATTCATAAAAATAACTCACAGTTAGATAGATACAAATAATAAACCATTTCAAAGCTTAACTTTCATTGTAAAAATAGTTATAAATCACAGTTTCTTACCGAGAATTAAAAAATGACATTACACCTTTCTCTAATACTGTATACACATCTTTCCATCCTAAAAATCGACTTTTCTGAAATAAAGTAACATTGAGCATTTCAAATACACGAAAATATGATTAACGCAAGCAAAATGTGAGACATAGTATTTAACAAAAAAAAAAATTTTTTTTTGTTTACAACAAACAAATCAGTGTTTAAAAAAAAATTTGAATTATAGTATTTTTACCATACATAGAGCTTCTTAGTACAACAGCTATTTTATCTGCAACTTAATGGATGGAGTTTTTTGAGAAGGGAAAAGTATGCAAAAAATTATTCTAGTGGCTTGATAGAAAAGGAATCCAAATACGCAACACATTACATGATGATTTAGCACAATGGTTACAACTTGGTAGTTAGGACAAATAATAAGGATTGAGAACTGCATGTCAACCCATGATAGGAAATGTCATTGTTCATCACCAGAGATGACTACCTGCTATTGACTGGCTGTTTGTGAACATTTGAAGAGGTGCTTTAATTTATCGAAATCGTCTTAATTTCAGATTAATTCTATATTTTCTAATAATTGTTAACAAAAATTGCATTCAAATCAGTACAGATTTAATTGTTTAATTATAGTTTTTTGATTGGCAACTAACTTGCTGAGCTTGCCAAAATTGTAATTAAGGATAACACAGCATTTCTGAGCCTATTTGAATGTAGTTTTAAACAATAATTATTAGAAAATATAAAATTAACATGTTCCATTCCTATAATTTGTCTTAAGCTCCCTTCAAGTTTGTAACCTCAGTGCTGAATAACCCTTTGTTTCAGAAAATTTTCACAAAAAAAAACAAGCATTAAAATTAGATTTTATGATGCAGCAAAATATTTCATACTACATCTACATAAGGGTTTTATCTCATTTCATGTCTGCCTTGTTGTAGATTCATGCAATTGAATTAAAGAATTAAATATACACTTCCTTGTGCTTCTTTTAATTAGACTGAAATTTCTCTCAATTAAATATTGTTTCTGTGATCCAACATATTTTGCACCCCTGGTGTTAAAAGTAAGTTTTAACTCCTATTTGCAGCAAACAAAACACACCATAACTTATTAAGTTATATTAATATATTCATAAACTTTACATGCCTATTTTAATAATATTTCATACTTTTTAATTTTCGGCAACTATTTGGGGAATTTTAATGGTATCTATGCATCATAAGAATAGAATGTTTTCATTTAAAATTTTCTATTAAACAGTAAAAATAAGACAATAAAGTGAGAGAAATCACATTACCGAAGAAAAAAAAAACTGAGCAACAACAAAGAATAACAAACTGTAATTCATAAAACAAATAAAAATTTCATGCAATTGAAGGTAAGGATAAACTGTGCAATGTGTGATTAACTAGCATATATGAAAATCTTTTAGCATAGTTTGTGTAATACTTAAATATATTTTGTATTGTGACAAACCGCACACTTCATTTAATAGAGTTAGAAATAAAAGTTAAAAGCTTCAGTTAGAAATAAAATTTAGGTTAAAATTTGTTGACAAAAACTAATATCTTATATTTCAAAAATAAAATATACCTGATTAAGCTTTATAAAAAGAATTCATCAACATAAAAATAATACCAAATAGTAATATTAATATCTCACATAAAGCTTTTTTATATAAAAAAAATCTATTTGTATTGTACTGAACGTAGAAGAAAAAACAGAATTGGTAATACTCTACCAAACTTGAACATCATTACCTATTCAAGGTTAGGAAATCAAACTTTTATAAATTATAAGACTGGCAACAACAACAAAAATATTTCAACAGATATATGTACTTTAAAATACAGAATACTATCAAAATTTATTTAAACACCCGCAATGTTTACTGAACTCTATTAACACTCCACCTAATAGTTTCGCGAGAAAAATTGTATAGTAAATCTTTTGCAATACGCCATTTTCATATAAGCTAACAAAAGGAAAAGCAGTTTTTTTAAAATAAGAAAGCTACCAGTTTAAATGTCAGAAAAATCTAGAGTTCAACAAGATAGTTAGACAAATGAAATAAGACTTACTCTCAACAGTAGTCCTTCAAATCTGGAAGCAGTTTTTTGAAAGTGTTTAACAGGTTGTACTCCAAGAATTTGCTTCATTTGCATATTAAGAGCTAAGTCAATAGCTAATTGGCCTAAAAGTTGAAAACAAATAAAATAAGTAACAAAAACAAAAGAGAAATATAAAACTATACAATTATTTTAAAACACAATATTTATACGAGCCTCTTAAATTTTTAAGAGATGTGTTAATTCCATTTTGTAGTAACAGAACAGCTACTTCTTTTTTCCCTCTGTATGCAGCACAGTGTAATGCAGAATTCCCGAGAGAATCAACACAATTGATATCAGGTGGATTATCACTTTTGAGCTAAAATACAAAAAAAAATTCTTTAAAATGACAATTATTTTTTATCCTAAACTAAAACTAATAAAACTTTCCGACTTCATGCATTTTAATCTAAAGAGCAAATCATTAGTTATCCATTTAAATAAAAATTGAACAGATTAAATAGAAATTTAAATAACAGTTGACAAGCAGATTCCCTAATGTAACAAATACTGAATTTCTTGCAATATATTTTGCTTTAAAACCATTATCAAATTTTTCGAAAGTTACTCATACGAGATAACTTCTTCAAATCCAATCAAGTTTATATAAAAACAAAAGAATTAATTTTTTTCTATATACAGAACAAATAACATTTAAAAATAAACCGCTGCATATTTTTAAGATAACTTCATAATTTTGTTTTATTTTCACTTCAATCAATTCAATATTTTTTATCATATTGAGAAAAAAATAAATCAAGCTCATACAGTTCACTGCTAAATAATCAAAAGGAATGCTACTGAATGCATATCATAATATTTAAACCAGATAATTTGTACAAATTAACTTAGTTGATCTATTTCCCACCTTCACAGTTTATTGAGCCTTTTTTCCTTATTATTCTTTTAAAACTAAAATGTTTAACGATTTTGATTCTGTTTAAAATAAAAACAAACTTTTTCAATCAAAGTCACTTTTACGTTAATTCACAAAAATTATTCATAAATGTTTTTCTTCCTTTTAACTAGAAATTTTATGACCAAATTAAGAAATCTCCTAAATTTCTCTGAGAATTTCTAAGCATGCCTTTATTTTTCCATTTATTATTTGATTTGTTGAGAGTATATATTATGCTGATACATTTATTTCTGAAAGACAGATTTTTCTTTTAATTAGTTATCATTGGTAGAATAAAAGTGAAATAAAGTGACTAATCAAATCTTTTAAATAGGACATGCACATGAAAAAAAATCCGTAACAGAAATGACTGTGAAATTTTCATTCCTCACTATTTTTCATGTTTTAGGCAATACTGAAAATGATACATTATTAAACAAAAACTAGAAAGAAATTATAAAATTTTTTTTTTATCTAGCACTACAGTTTGAATAAGCATTCTTACTAGATCTTCAAATGGTACATTATTACACAAAAATTATAAAGAATTTATAACAAAAAAAAATTTATCTAGTACTACGGTTTGAATAAGCATTCTTACTAGATTTTCAATGGTATCTCTATCACCCTCACGAGCTGCTTGCAGTAACATTGAGTTTTTCCTTTCAATATCAGCATTTTCAGCACCTGGATAATAGATCAGAATTAAACATGAGCACCAATTCATAATCATAAGCACAAAGATATAAACACTAAAATATACCTTTAAGGAGTTTAATTATTTCATCATTATCACAAATGCTTCGAGGAGTTTGACCTTCACTATTCCTAATAAATACATCTGCATTTTTTGATAGCAACAATAATACTAATTCCTAAAAAATAGTTTTAAAAAAACTAAGTGATAGAACAATGGAAGAAAACTATGCAACATAAATTAAAATATTCTAAAAAATCTTTTTATTACATGAACACAAAGTTAGTTCAAATTCTAAAATTGATGAAGGAATTGTAATGAAAACCTTGATCAAAGGTTAAACAAGAAACATGCAGACAAGAAAATGACAAAAAAAAAAAAAAAAATCAGTTTTGTGGTTAGATAAAACTGAATCTTGAAAAATCAAATTTCAGTGAAAATAGTGGTAAAAATATAAACAGTGACATTTTATTAGACCAAAACAAATAAAAATTTTGAGAATTATGTAATGAATTTTGACTAATTGCCATTTTATGAACTTATTTCTAATATTCAAAAACTATAATTATTAGACGTTATCGTTACCCTTTGACCACATATTGTAACATGTGACTTTTTCAATTTATTACAGGGTGCATAGCCAGTTTTCCAATCAAAAAATAAGCACCTTCTAAGTATTTTTCAAGAACTCAAATTAATCACCTTCCAAAAAAATCATAGTTAGGATCTGCGCAGTAACAAAAATTATTTTTCCGATCGTTTAAAGTACTTAATTTATAAACATAAAATCAATAGAATTCAAAAACATTTTAAAAAACTTGTCATTATCATGATAATATAACTAGTTTCTGATAAACATTGCAGAGAAAATTGTGAAAATAATGAATATTTTGTAATTTAGAACAACAATCGTACGGCAAAGAAAAAATCTCTTTTTAAAAAGATAGAAAATTAAAAACTTTTTACAAACCCCAAATAAAAAAAAAGGCACCTTAAGGGTTCTTAAAAAACGTAAGTCAAAAATAAGCACCTTTAAGCACTTTTTAAAAGCGCTATGCACCCTGTATTAGGATGAACATGCAGATTGTTTTCAATTGAATTGCCAAATGAAAATATATGTCCTAAATTATTAGGAATAAAATTTCATTGAAATTGATAATAATAAAAAACGTGAATAACATGAGAACAACAAGTCAAAGAAAAAATCATTGATATAAAAAAGATGCTTCATTGAACTAAGAAGTGTGTTCTTAATGTGTGAAGAATATATATGGAAAAAAGCATTCTGCAATAGCCTGTTATGGAATCGGGTGTTACGGAGGTCGAGTTACCACAATTTTGTGACCAACAGTGTGATTGTGGCAATGTGTTCAGCATCGCTTACAAGAATACATCGCTTACAGTGCACAAAATAAAAAACGGACCTACCCAGAATAACTTTTGATCTAATTATCGGATCTTTAAGTTCTAGGACTCATTCTTAATGGTTCGAGCAGGTGATTTCAAACATGCTAATTAAACACAATCTTACATCACAAATGTCTGAGAAGAAATGAAGTACAGGAAATGACATGTTGCTGTAATGCAATTATAAATACTGGAATTATGGCACACCTGTGAGTTTGAACACATATTGGATAATATTGGCACATTTCCTTTTTTGACTACATCAAAGAGTCTGGCGATTTATCTTTATCACACACCATAAATCATAGCTTCCCAATAGTTTTTCCATAATAATAATTAATTTTTTAGGTGAAATAGCAAAAAGTAGATTTTCATGTCTGAATATTGCATAAATATTCGCCTAAAAATGTGCATACCCTGATACTGTTTCATTTTTAATTCTTGTGCTATGTGTGTGAAGTGTGAGTGTCAAAACCCTTCTGAAACAATTACTGAAATATATACAGGGTGCATAGCCAAGTTATTCAACAAAAAATAAGCACCTTTCAAGCACTTAAAAAATATTTTTAAGCATTTTAAAAAAGTATCATAACTAGGCAGGGTTGGAAAGTTTTTGACTATTGACGGTTTTTATCTTGTTTTAACAGTCATGTCAACAAAAAAAAAAAAACTTTTGGCATTGTTTTTGACAATTGTCAAAAATCATGAAAGTTTAAATAATGTAAAATGAATGGCATTTTATTCGCTACAGACTAACAATACGGCAAAATAGATTGGGGTTCAAATCATTTTGAGAATGTTGAATAGAACAATGTGAACTGTCTTTTTGCTTAATTCATAGCGAAAATCCACATAGTTAAGAAAAAATCTCATTTTGAAAAAAAGAAAATGAAGCACTTTTCAAAAACACCCAATGAAAAAAGCATTTTTTGAAAACACTAAGCACCCTGATATATGTATAATTAACCAGTTCGCCATTGTTTAAGTTACAGACAACAAGTGCTTTTTTATGATCTCTATAGCAACAAAAAATAAGCATCTGCTTTGTATTCAAAAGATAAGATTCAATTTATTACCTCTCGACCTGTATATGCAGCTTTATGTAGAGGAGTGTCACCAGTATCATTTAAAACATTGACATCTGCTCCATGCTATGCAAAATTAACAAAATAAAAAAAAATTAAAAAAGATTTCACAAAAAAATGAGAAAAAAAACATTTACACAGAATGGATAGTAAGCACACAAGAGTAATAATTACACAAGAAATGTCACATACAAAATGAAAACAATTATAAGATGCTTTATAACTAATAAATTTTGCAGTTTCAATAATTTTTTATTTGCATAATTTTGCAATTGCATAATTTTGTTTTTAATGTGTGTTTTAATGTTAATAAAAAACTCAATAACATTGGTATAACTGAATTGCTACTATCTACAGCAGAGTGCAATCTAATATTTTTATTGAATTTGGTTTACACCAATGAAGGTATTAAGGCATATTTGACTTTGATACATAATAGAGACAGATTGATAGTTGATATTTAATTAGTAGATTTTGTTATGACACTTAGATTTAGAGATAACCAAAAACTTCCAATCGTAGTGTGCATATAAAACTAATGAATAGTAATGTCACCAAGAAAAAAACTGAATGACATGGCCGAATTCTCTTCAAAATTTTCAAAGCTATCAGCTGAGAGTGGAATTATTCAAAGCCACAGTAAATAGGAAAAATTTGTTTATTTAAATCATATCAACCATTTTAATTCAATAAATTAGAATACAATTGTCATTTAAATCACTTGGAAATTTTGCTTGATACAAATACAGTAGAGAACCGATTATCCGGAACGATCAAGACCATCGCGATTCCGGATAACTGATTTTTCCGGTTTTCTGAATCGCTACAAAATGCCGTTTTTTTTTTAATGTTTATAAAACGAAACTAAAAAATAATTTTGAAATAGTTTTAGAAATAATAATAATGATTTTTCCGGTTTTTTGAATCGCTACAAAATGCCGTTTTTTTTAATGTTTATAAAACGAAACTAAAAAATAATTTTGAAATAGTTTTAGAAATAATAAAAAATGATAAATAATAATACTGATTTTTCCGGTTTTTTGAATCGCTACAAAATGCCGTTTTTTTTTTAATGTTTATAAAACGAAACTAAAAAATAATTTTGAAATAGTTTTAGAAATAATAAAAAATGATAAATAATAATACTGATTTTTCCGGTTTTTTGAATCGCTACAAAATGCCGTTTTTTTTAATGTTTATAAAACGAAACAAAAAATAATTTTGAAATAGTTTTAGAAATAATAAAAAATGATAAATAATAATACACTTAAGTTTAAATAAGGAAAGAAATTATGAAATAAAAATTATATACAGGCTTATATATGTTATTAATGTTATTATTAACATGAATAACATATATAAGCTATTTGTGCTTATGTGAGATTCGTCTACAAACGGCTTTTGATCCGTCCTCTAAATCAGTTCTTTCGTCAACTCGATACGCTGTACGCTCTAAATAACAAAATGGGCTCAAATTCTTGCAAGAAAAAAAAATTTTTTTAATGGAAGAAAATTAATTTCCGGTTCCGAATTTCATTCCAGTTATCTGGTTTTCCGATTTCCGGATAAGAGGTTCTGCACTGTACTGGAGATTCTCCATTTCCACAGTAGAACCTCCCCCCTTTTTTTAAATACTAAAATTTCAATTTCAGCTTAAATACAGTATTTTTCCAAATAAGTCCACTTGATAAGGGGAGTAAAGTATAAATAAAATTACATTGGGAATTAAGTATGGAAAATAACAAACTTACTTTAATAAGACTTTCTACAATTTTGTCATGTCCAAAATAACAGGCAAGATGCAGTGGCCTCCAGTCATGATTTCCTTAATTGAATACATATTATTTTGAAAATATACATATTTAAGTTATTTAAAGGATTAACTTATTCTAAATTAAAAAGCTATAATAACTTTTTTTTAGACATCTAATGCAAGACATTTAAAATATCAACATATTAGTTTAAATTTTAAATGACTTTCTTGTAAAAAAAAAACTTAATAACAATCTTCTCAATATAAATATACAAAAAAGAAATACAGAAATCAGAAGAAGAAATCCAAGGAGTATCCAAAATTTTAAAAACTTAGCAAAAATTAAAAACCTTTGTGTAAAAGATAATAAGACAGTTTTTTTTTTAAAAAATTAAAAAGCAGTTATTATACGGAACTCACAAAAATGTATAGTTTGCATATTTTTTTCTAGCCCTTTTGAAATAAATTTTGACTTTGTCAAACTTCACCAAGAAAAATAAAGTTATCACTTTTACACATAAATAAATTTTCCAGTTTCAAATATTTTAATAAATCTAATATTTTAATAACAGTACAAATGTTAAAGATTAACATAAAAACCTACCAATCTTATATTTTTAAATTTGAATACATAAGAAAAATCCAAGGAATTTTATACAAAAAAAAAAATAATAATAATAAGAGTAAATTATTGACTAAGTTTGCGTGTAACATGTAAAATTAAAATTATTTGCTGCTATTTTTTTCTTCTAACTTTTACAATTCATTTTTTTTTCTTTTAAAGTTTTTCTTAAACTGTTAGATTTTGACAGCTAAGTCATATCACTTATTTTCCCTGTTTGGACAGCAAATTCATCAGCGTACTTAGTAAGTTCATCTATGCAACACAATAATCTAAGGAGTTTCTAAGGACTAATTTAGAAATCTAAGTAGTTCCAAGTACTCCTTGGAGACTTTTTTATTTCCAAGGAGTCTGTAAATAAGCATAAAGGACAGACAATTAATCTTGAATTGAGATGCTATAATGCAGTGTTTTCACTACAGCGCGAGAACGCGAGAATCTCGCATATTTTTTTCTTTTCTCGCATTAGAAAATGATTACCGCGAGAAATTCGCGCATTCTATAAATCAATTTCAAAATTCGCGAATTTCTCGCATTTTGGAAAAAGCTTCGAATTACGCCAATTAGAATAAAATCCATTTCACTTTTCTTCCTGGATCTTTCATTATTTTCAACATTTGCCCCGTTATCTAGATTCCCTATTTACCAGTATTGTTCAGAACTTTTTCAAACAACAGAACACAACCCCTCCGAACCACGGAACCCCTTTCAGAACACATTTCTCTGGAACCACGTGTTTACCGCAGGTAAGGTTTTTTCATGTAAGACGTTCAAATTTTTTATGCACTAATGTAAGATGGACAAATACCTAGTAAAGGCAAAATCTTCTATGATGATGCAGCAAGAATATTCAATGCTTTAAAAAATAGAAGACGTTAAAAATGTATTATAATGAAAGAAAATTTTTTTTCAAGTCTATTTGTATTTTTTCAGTTTTTAGAAATCTCACTTAACTTTCTGAAATCTCACCCTGTTTTTGAGAAAGGGTGAGAAATTCTCACCCATTTTTTTTCTATGATGAAAACACTGTAATGTTAAATACATTTAATTTTAGTGACATCTGTTTTATTTTGATATTTTTTCCCACTATATTTCTTAAGCAATAATTCAAACATTCAGCAACTTATGCTGCATTGACTTTTGAAAATTCTTAATAGCTAAATTCTAATTAGAACACTAAAACTTTAAGAAAATATAAATGTATGTATGTAATATTATATATAAATATGTATACATATATATACAAATATATATATTTGAATATATTTGATATATGATATATGATTTTTAAGCAACAAGGAGTCTAATAATTTAATGGAAAAAAATTATTTGTACTTTTCTATTTTGTTGGCATAGGTGTTAAAATAGTAAAAGCGAAGTCGTTAGGTGCAATTACAATCAACTGTTTCTTTATTTAATTTTTTTATTTTGGTGACAGCTATTCTTTTAAAAAAATAAAATAGCTGAATTTATTTGCTCGGAAAACATGGAGAAGAACTAGGTACTAAAAAAAAAAAAATTTACTTTGATTATTATTTAATTGATGGTATAAGTTTACATTTTTCAGAAGTACTGATGAATTTAGAAAATGCTTTAAAACTGTTTTAGTTTAGGATTCTTTTTTATTATAAAAAATAAGAACTTTAAAATCCATATACCTTTACAATTGATATCTAAATCTATTTCATTTTTATGAAACTGGTCCAAAAGCAAGACAGCTAGAGGTAAGTCTCCAGTCCTTGAAGCAAACAATAATTTTTCTTCAGGTGACTTGCAGGACCGCAAAGATTCTGATTTGTCATCCTCAGACATATCCTAGATACACATGTAATTTTTTGCTAACATAATAACATATTTTTATGAATAAATAATTCTATAATTGGTAGATTAAAATATGATATAAATGTTTTAAAACAGGTTTGATAAATAGTGATAAGTTAGCGTATGAAAACAAATAGGTAATATTTTATAATAAATAGACGCACAATAAATAGATGTAGATTAAATAGGTGTTCTATAGATAATGCTAAATAAAAGGATGTATTATAGGTAATGTTTAATAAATAGATGCAAGATGGATAACATTCAATAAATAGACATAAGATGGATAACGTTCAATAAATAGATGTACAATAAGTAACCTCCAATAAGTAGATGTATGACTGGTAATGTTCAATAAGTAGATGTATGACTGGTAATGTTCAATAAATAGATGTACATAGGATAACATTCAATAAATAGCGCAATAGGTAGCATTCAATATATAGGTGTATAATTGGTTTAGTATTTCAACAAGGAAAATTTTTACTTTTATTTTATTCAGATAATACTGAACTTGAGCTATAAGAAGCAAATCGCACAATAATAGGTTAAGTTCATTAAATAGGTACACAGTAGGTATTGTTCAATAAATAGGTGTACAATATATAATGTTTATAAAGAAGATAACTATTATTTTAACCTGGGAATACTAACAATTACTTAAATGTGCATTGAAATGATTTAAATGTGCATTCTTGAATCAATTTTTTAAAAAAATGAATGTTAATAAAACACTCTACTTAATTTCTTACACATTGAATTCTTGTTTAATACGATTTATTTTTAAATATATTAATAAGTTATAATTTTTATTCAATAATTTAAAATTTAGTGAAAATAAACACAAGTTACAAAAATCGGCAAAAAAATATTAGGGCAATGTTGTTGTTGTAGTTCATTTACGTCGCACGGGAGCTGCACAATGGGCTATTGGCGACGGTCTGGGAAACATCAATGAGGATGATCCGAAAACATGCCATCACAATTTTGATCTTCTGCAGAGGGGAAAATATTAGGGCAAAAATAAATAAAGATTCTGTTATAATATGCTTTATTTGAATGCAAATTGATGTGTTTGACACAATAATGTATTCGTATCTATCAAAGAATAAAGAAATGATAGTTAGAACATAAAGGCTTCAGAGGAAATAAAATAATAAAGACTGTTCGCTTTTTTTAATTTAAAAATAACTATAAATAAAATTAACAGTGGCACTTACAAAATATAATACTTGGCTTAAAGTCAATTGAACTAAATAAAATTAGGAATGATTTTTCAATAAATATTTAAAAATAAACTTTATGGAATTTACTTAGAGTCGCTGAGGTAGACATGAATTTATGCAAAACACCTTTCTAAACAAGAAAAATTGAAAATCACATTGTGTTTGTTTATATAGGGCGGAAACAGCTGACCCGCACATCCTCACAATCAGAAATCCGCTTCCTGTCCAATCACGAGATTTAAAATAACTTGCAGACTATTTGAATCTGGCATCACATATATTTTATTTGACAAGTTTACTCCCTTAACTGCCACTGTCACTACTGAATACTGTCTGTAGTTTTTGTTTTTTATTGATATTGAATTTAGGTCTTTCTGTCTGCTAAAGTTATAATTTATTCATGGTTTAGAAGAAGATGGACGACGAGGCGTATGATTATTTGTTTAAGATTGTTATGATTGGTGATTGTGGTGTTGGAAAAACATGTGTTGTTCAAAGATTTAAATCTGGTACTTACGTAGAGCGTCATGGTAATACTATAGGTGTTGACTTCGCAATGAGAACTCTTGCAGTCAATAAGAAACGCGTTAAGGTTAGTTGCAATGTGCATAACCTAAAATTTTAAAACTTTCTTTTCTAATTTATTTGAAATTGTTATGTATAAATTGAAACAATTATAATGGCGCCTTTGAAAAATCAAAAGTAGATTTCTGTATTGTATGTAACTGTAATTTTTATAATGTTATGTAATATAAATCATAACATTCATTTAGCTGGAATATTTTCTTTATTTTTAAATAATGGCTCTACTTTTTTATAATAATGTACACGAGAGTTATTATGAGTATATGAGAGTTATTATGAGTTTTTATAATAATATATACGATGCTTTTAAATTTCTCTTGTTAAAAAGAGCTAATCTTTTAAATGATTGAGATTCATACAGTTTAAAATCACTAAACAACTATGCTTCAAACATAAGTGTAGCGTCGAGGGTTCATGTGCTCCCTTAATAATTTTGAGAAACTTCAGAACATTTAATAAACCCAAAAGGTATTTTATGGGTTTTTCCATATTGCGATCTGTCATGCCAACTACAATTACCAAGGTGCTAAATGAATTTTGAACTTGCAATTTTTTTTTAAAAAAAAAAGAGGTTTACCGGAGAGCGTCTCTGAGTTATATACCCTTCAAGTTAAACCATTTTGGTGATTTTTTTCTCCTTTTTTTTTGTAGTTTCTGGCAGGCCACTGCCTGGAAGTTACCAAACTTTGTTAATATTTTGCTGCAGATTACAATACAGAAATTTGCTTTTAATTGTTTTATTTAAATTGTTATTCATATCATGAAAGATATGTTTTGCTTTAATTTTCTTCATGAAATATATTCTGCATTGTTAGTATTGTGTATTTTAAATATTGCTTAATGAAAAAAATTGTAATTGATATCATTTTTTTCAGCTTCAAATATGGGATACAGCTGGCCAGGAACGTTTCCGTACCATTACACAGAGTTACTATAGAAGCGCTCATGGAGTCATCATGGCATATGATATCACAAAACATACAAGTTTTCTCCATCTTCCTCAATGGGTAGATGAGTTAAGAAATTATACTGAATCAGATGTACCATTAGTTTTAATTGGTAAGTTAACATTTAGTTTTCTTAGAAAATAATTAATTGAAAAAATTAGTTGTATTTCACCATCATCTGTGTGGCAGCCTGTAGGGTTACTGCTATAATACAGCTATTATGGTATAGCTTGAAAATTTTAATTTGAATGTATTCTGTATATTTGATTGCAAAAAAGGTGTGTTCTCTGTTAAGTAAATAAAATTTTGTGTTCAGTTGTTACACTGGTTTCAGGTGAAACAAATACAATGATTTGATAGTTAGCCCACAGTTCTGCTTGAGCTTAATGATCATCTGTTGGTTGCTTACAATTGTGTTAATAAAATTCTAGATTTACTTGCAAATAAAAAATACAATATTTTTAAAACCAGGCTGTTACCTGTGCTTGATTTACTGTGAGGCCAGAGAGGATCTGACCTGGGCCCCCTAAATTTTACAAATGATTTCTTTTTGTGTTTTTCTCATTAATTCTCTTTTAAAGGTATGAGATAACGAAAAATTTCATAAATAATAGCTTAAATTTACTTACATATTATAATTTACTTATGTTACAAATAATTTTGAAGCATTTTATAAATAAAAACAAGTACAAATACAACCAGGGGGCCCTTGGCAATTGTGTGCCTAAAGCCCCTACATTTCTAAATTATGTCCGGGTTGTTACATTTAAAGTACTTTGTCATAAGCGCTTGTTTTAAGCATGTTTAAAACATTAAATAAAAAAGTATGCTTTAAACACTTAAAAAAAACACGCAACCTATGTCTTTCGAATTCTAAAATTGATGAAAAATGTTTAAGACAGAAAAACCATCTTATTTTTTGTACAATAACAGTGTCTAATGTGGCAAGCAGTTTTTTTTTACGTTTGCCCAATGCTGTGATTAAAAAAAATTACAAATTCTGAAATTTTTTGCTACTCCATATTTTTTAATATAAATAATTTTTTTATTTATTCATATGAACTATAATTTTCTATTGCATAAACTATAATTAAATTATAATTTTCCATATTTATATAATTTATTTTTGTCTAATGTTGTACCGTTACCCCTCTAGCTGTGATCTCTAAATTTAACTTTAGTAACGGTTACCCAGGTTATACAGTAGGCAAGTATCGAATGAATTACAGGAAACTCTTAACATTTAAAACTCATTTTTATTGCAACTCTAAATCTTCAAAAAACATAATTCCACACATTTCCAAATGCTAGCATGGGAATAAACACTTCCCTTTATACATTAATTAAAACAACATGCAACCTTAAAACACTCAAGCATAAACTTCAATTCATACAGTTAAAAAAAACATTTAAGAAATAAAAACTGCATTTAACATTACTAAAAACACTTAAGACTTGGTTTGTGATGTCTATAAATAACACTTAAATACTCATTGTTCTCCTACCCAAAAAACACAACATAAACAGTTCAGAATTTACGGTAAATGATTCCTCTAAAATGTTAACGAAATAAAATTTAAAGTTTTATAAGTACCCAAAAGAATTTACTGTTCGCCCTCTGGAAACGCCCACCGGAATGGTAGATGAGCTCGTGGGCAAACTCCTCGGCTAGGATCTCAAAATTTCTCCAGCTATTCTAACTTCATTAGGCTTAGGGATGTAGAAGGGGAACACCGGACTTCCAGCATAGATACGTTCGGACTTGGCCCACCGTCTCGAAGATATCGGCCTTCGGCTAATCACGGTCTCTCTTCCCGCTAGAGACTTCAGTTTAGCTTTCCTAAAGTTCACGATCCACCATCTTCGAGGTTCTGTCACGGACCACCCTTCCTGCGGACAAGCTCCGTATCCTCCGGGTTACTCCCTCAGCCACACTCTTCACTTCTCTTTTATTCTCTCTTCAGCAAGGCGAAAGAATCTACATTGACCTGTTTACCAAATCCAGGGTCATCCGGCGGACGTCAGAACCAAAAAAAAAAAAAGATCCCTGAGAAAAAACAGTCATAAACCCACTAATACCCTATAGAAGTTATAATACCATCCTCAATAAATATTAATAAATTTAGTTACCCAGATTTCACCCCAAAAATCCCATTTTAAACGACTAATTCAAAATTTCCACACAAAAAATATCATTATCATGATTGAATTTAAACTTTACCATAGTGATGCCATCTACAGAAAAATAATCTATCTTTAAAAGTATTGAAAAAAAACTATTATAAATTTCTATTTATTACAATGTTACAAGTATAAAAAACAAAATTCAAACAGCTGTGCTGGAAAGTTATCAAAAGGCCATAACAAATGTCCCTTTTTTGGCAAATATTGGGGATCCATGCTTTAGAGGGGACTCTTTAATAAGAGAATAAGGAAATGGCCTGTGCTGCTTGGTTACACCATTAATTAGTCTCCAAAATTATGAAGTACCAAGCACTATTCTTTACCTATATGTTGATGTGGAGATGTTTATTTTATTATAAATAATAAATTGTTTATTTTGTGCAGGTAATAAGTGTGATCTTGAATCTGAAAGAGAAGTGCCTTTTGAAGAAGCTTTAGCGTTAAAAGAGCAGATTCCAGAGCTGGTAGCAGTGCTTGAAACAAGTGCTCGAGAAGATACAAATGTAGAAAAAGCTTTTGTCACTTTAGCTCTTGAACTTATGAAACGTTGCAATAATGGTTTCCCCTTACAATCTCAGCATAATGATAATTTATCTTCTATCAATAGCAGCAATATCACTGGCCCACGTAGTTCATGTTGTTCATGACAACCTTCAATTGTATGATTCTAATTAGATGTTTTCTTTTAGTATATGTTAAGATACAGAACTGTTTATTTTTTTTCAAAGAACAAATTTTTTCGTTTACTGTTGTTAACCGACCAATTGTCTATTGCACATCAGGTTTAGTTGCAATTAATGAGTTTCTCTTTATTGCAACTGAACCTGATATGTTAACCGAAATAAAAACCATTGGTTCATGAATAGTCAATGAACAGGTGAGGTGGCATATCACATTTGTTAAAGACTTGGTCGGATAAGTTATATTTATTTTTAAAAAGAATGTATTTAAGAATATTTTATTTGGTGTTTTTATTTAATTTCATTTTTCTTAAATTTCACTAGATTTTTTAGTAAATTATTTTATTTGAGAGTTAAATCTGTGAGAGATCAGAAATTAAAAAAACTAGGTATTATGAAATTCATTTATTTAGGAAACAGCATTTCATTAAGTTATCTTGTTCTAGCTTATTTAGATATGATGAAAATATTAAAAGCTTATACCTGCCAACTACTGTGAATTGTATAAAGTTTTTCTAAAAATATATCTTAACATTGTGTGTTATAGTATATATCTTAGGCTAACTGGATAGGACAAACAGCAGCTGATTTGATGCAACTGCATTATTTATGCTTTTAAAAAACCTATTTTCTATAAATAGTAATATTTACATCAAGATTTCTGCTGCTTTAGAATTGAAATTGGTTTAAATGTATTTGAGAAAAAATTAAAAGCTTTTTATCTTTTGAAATCATTGTTGAACTCTGTGTTTGACTATTTAATTATTTTTAAAAATCTTTTGTGCTGTAATAAAACTTATTTTATGCATATATCGAAATAGTTAGGATGAATTACAAATACAAACAATTGCTTCTTCTCAAAATTAAATTTTTTTAAAAAGATCCATTATTTTTTATTTATTTTTTTATTAATTAACAAGCTTTATTTAAAACTTTATATGCTGTAATCAAGTTTCACTTTCTTTTATAGTATATAAGTATGTCCAAGTTACTTCGTCTTCAATTTTTAAATGCATGTCTCAAAGTAAATTTGTACAGAGTTGTGATTTTTTCCCCTGCCAGAATAACTGTTCTTTACTTTTAGTAAAAATGATATTTTAATAAACCTCAGTTATTTGGGCCATAAGAAAATTGTGTTTTGCAGTAAGTATTTGATGGAATATTAAAAATGTAGTATTAAGTAAAATGTTAAGTAGAGGTCACTGCGTCCTAAAAATGTAATGATTTCCCATTTATTAACTTATTATTATATAAAAAATATGTTTTTATCCTTAAAAATAATTTATATTCAATGAAACCTTTACTATTGTTTAGATGAGGTCATGGTTAAGAGAATTAGTATTATGTATGTTATAATAAGCTTGATATACCTTAAAGTAATATTGATCTTGACAATAAAAGGAAATATTATAAAGATCAACATTTCCTTATAACAAAATATCAACTAATTCAAAGTTATTAAAAAAGAAATAAATTTGATCAGTTTTAATATGAAATGTTTGACAGCTCTATATGCAAATTAAGTATATATAACTTCAAATTACTTTTGATTTTTCTCATATTACCTTATGTATATATCTATGAATGTTAACTTGTTAGAATTATATTTATCTTGGTTCATATGTTATTATTATGTAACTTAATGTAGAGTGTGTAGCAAATACTTTTTTATTAGAAAATTTGAGCTTGCTATTTATTTTTGTTTTGTGTGAACTAAAGTGACATTATACATAAGCTGCTTTATAATTGTATGAACAAATTTATATATTTATTTATGCAGAAATTTATATTATTTGCCTATAATAAAATTTTTAAATGCCTATTTTTTTCGTGTGGTGTAAAAAACTGCAAGAGAAGTTTAATTTTAAAAAAATTCTGTTAGTTTTAACTAAAACTTAAGTGTTTTTTTTTTCTTTTCTATTAAGGGCATTGAAACTTTACCTGGCCAAAGACATGAATAAATTTTAAAAGAAATAGATTATTAAGTTGGTAATTGATTTTCTCGAATAATTGAGTAATTCTAACTTATCTCTACCACCAAAAATTATATTAAAAGTAGTTTTTTTATCAAGTTTCTCTTTATAGTTGTAAAAATAAATAAAATAATTTGTTTTATTCAAAATTAATGTAAATGTTTAAGCTTTAAAGTTGTGTCCACATTAGTTTGGAATTAACAAAAATTTTTAATTTTTTTAAAACTTATAATCACATATCAACACAGTACTTTTGAGTATAATTATTATTTTAAATCAATTATTTAAATCCATCGAATTGGCTTTGATTTTTAGAACGGATTTTACTAAGCCTCACTTCACTTTATTTTAAAGTTTCAATTAAATTAATAATACTTAATTACCATGAAATTCTGTAAATATACATCTACTAAATTCACATTTGTTTTAATAATTAAATTTTTCACAATGTAATTCTGTTAATTAAGTTATGCAGCGGCAATTCTCTAACAAACTTTGTTCGTTTCCATCTATTTTTATGCAAACTTTTCCAAAATTATTTCCATTTTATTTATTTTTTTTTAAAAAAAATTACTTCTGTTTAAAAAAAAAACATGTTTGCTTTTTAAAAACTTACAATTACTCATTAATTTTAATCATATACACCCTAGCTTTGTGTTTAATTTTGTGAATTTTTTTTTTTCTCTTGAACTGTGCTGAATTTTGCATGAAGTAAAGACTTGTGATGAGTTTGCAATAATTACTGTGATATTCATTAGTAATATGGACTGTTTTAGTTTCTAGTGATAAATTAGTCTCTTTGTTATTGTGTCTTTTTTATTGTTATTTATGTTTTAGTAAGCAAGAAATCATTAAAATTATATTTTAGGCAGATTTCATTTCATTTATTTTGAATAACAATTTCTGTAATTATTTGATATTGTATTTAATATGCGAATAAAGTAATGAATTTTTATGGCTATGTATTCTCATATTCATTTAACAGAATTTAAACAAAGTGATCTTGTTTTTCTTTTTACTTAAAGCAAATGCTATTTTACTGTTTTTGAAATTGAAAGTTTGTGAAAAAAAGTTTTTTTAATATCTTTAAATATTTTGAGTTTTTACATTCAGACATTTTGTTTTATCATTTAGAAACTTGAAATTATGAAGGTTTGTTGAAAATTGCTCAGGGAGTATGATAGAGTGAAAAAAAATTAACTTGCGTTTATTAAATAGAAATTAATAACTGTTAAACTTGTAGTGTTAGTTGTCTAGCTATGTTAAATAGTTAATAACCATAAAAAAAATGTTAAACTTGTGACTATTAAACTTTTAGCAAAAAATATGTGAGCCACTCTGCTGCCCACAGAAATGCAATAGCAGAGTTGAAATTGGTTGTGCAGAAAAGCCATTTCTATTTATCAATTTCACACAAGCTTTTTTTTTTTTTCTTAATTCCTTCAAAAATGTTTGCAATTTTAAGTGCTTTTTTTACTTTAAATAGTCTTATAAGCTGACGCTTGTGATAAAAAAAATATATAGAGAGATATGGAATTCAATGTAAATCATAACATTTATATTGATTTTTTTTAAAATTATGCAAAATTTAATTCAATATATATTAAAATCATTGCCAATTTAAACAGTTATAATTACATACAGGGGGTGGACAAAATAATGGAAACACTTCTATACTAATACATTTCTTCCTATTTTTCCAGAAATGCTTAACTAATTATAAATGCTTAGCGAATTATTATAATTGAACTTGAAGAAGTGTTTAGATTAGGCGGTTTCTCATACATATCAATAAAGTTTAAAGCTTATCGAGATTTGAGGGACTGATAATAAATTACAAATGTAAAATGTTTTTTTTTTTAACTCCCTATGCCAAAATATGCAATGACTTGTGACAGTTTTTTTGGTTACTATATGCAAAAATACTCAAAATTTCGCAAGTCTAGCTTAAATATTTATGGAAATATGGTCATTTTTTAAAAGAATAATAATTTTTTTGTCTAACGTTTTTCGCTATAACTTTAAGAAAGAAAATCAATAGAAATAAGCACCATTTTTAGAACAATTTAAAATTAATTATGAAACTCTTGAGAAATTAAAATTTGAGAAAAATTAGTTCCAAACTGCGCAAGAAATGAGTAATTAAAGTAGTTCTTTAATACTGCTCAGGCAAAATTAAAAATACTAATTTTGTAATGAATCATATTTGACAATTAATTAAAAAAGTCTGATTTGAATATCTTAAAAAGTTTCAACCAAGTTTCAAAGTAGTTAAGTACTTTATAAAAGAAAGCTTAAAATGATAATAGATTTTCAACAAATATTGTTTTGTAACTTAAGACAGAATTTAATAACAAATGATAATACCTTACAGTAAACGTACATACACCAAAATGTGATTTATCAAGGAAAGAAAACAGGTGAAAAAAAAGATACTTTTATAGGGGCTGATTCCGAAGAATGCCAGTGACATTTTTAATAATTCTTGTTTAATAGTACAAAATGAAATGTGTGGAAAACCCCTTATCATTTTGAGTTTTCTTTTAAAAAAGTACGAAAATTACTTGAAACTTTTTAAACTTTTAAGTTATTTAAATTGGATTTTTTTATTAGTTGCCGTAATACAATTTACTGCAAAATTAAGAAAGTTTTTTTTTCTGCCCATGCGCAGTGTAAAAGAACTACTTTAATTACTCATATCTTGTCCAGTTTTAAACGATTTTTTCTCAAATTTTAGAGGGGATTTTAAATTGCTTTAAGAGCTTTGTTTAATTTTATTGAGAATTTTAAAGTTCTAGCAGGAAAAAGTAAGACAAAAATAGTATTTTATAAAAATGGTCATATCTCCATAAAACTTTAAGCTAGGCTTACGAAATTTATGTGTAATTATTGTATATAATGACCAAATTAACTGCCACAAAAAATAAATCTCTTGATACAGTTTTTGGCATAGAGAGTTCAAAAATATTATTTTCCGTTTGTAATTTATTGTCGGTCCCTCGAGCATCTAAAAGCCTTAAACTTCACTGATATGTAAGAGCAATCGCATTATTAAAACACTTCTGAAAATATATAATAATTCGTTTAGTATTTCTGGAGAAATATGAAAAAATGTATTAGTACAGAAGTGTTTCTATTATTTTGTTGTATATATCATCAATAAATAAGTTCACTTTTCATTCATTTCTTCCTCCTGAGGTTCTCTGTGGACTGATTGCAAGACACAATTGCCAGTAGATCACCAAAATCTAGTATCACTGATAGTGGTCAGTGATCGGATGAGGGACCCATTTGATTAACTTGCGAAGGGACCGAGGGTACATGGTATCGATTCTCGATAAACTGTCCTACGGTAAAGTGCTAGACTTCACTCACAGGTTGCCGGGCAACCAAAACGAGGGAGGCATCCCCCCTGCATAATATCAAAATTGTGATGGCATGTTTTGGGATTATCCACAAGGATGCTTCTCAGACCGTTGCAACTGTCTGAGAAGCATCCTCAATAGCCCATTGGGCACTTCTAATACAATAAAACGATACAAATAAAATGCAACTATGAGTCATGAAATCTTCATTCGTAATGTCAAGCTTTTGTTCAAGTGCTGTTTATTATTTTATAAATCTAGGTAATCTTTCGTTAGGTTATGATTAACATTTTTAACAAAAATATTCTTACATGAAACTATAATGCATAATCATATGTTCTTTTTAAAGAATTGTTCTTTGTTTATTTATTTATTTTGAAATATATCAACGAAAATAATAAGTATGTAAGATTAATAAATGGATAATCTATACAATAACAAATATATAAGAGGGAAAAAATAACTGACGAATGAAGGTAAGTGTTAAGCGACAGCAGTGCCGTTGGTCTGAACCTCTGTGATTAGCGATAATTGTCTTTTGACCAAGAACTGCGTGTTGTGGAAGTGCTTTACCTTTTACGTACATATTTTAGAGTTATGCAACTCGCTTTTTTTAATAGATTTCCTTTCTCGTTTAATAAAGTAAATAATAAAATTATTACAATAGTGAAATTGCAAATAAATTTTTAAAAAAAACGGTATGGGTGTACAGAATATTTCTTTTATGTAAGCTACGTATGATTTAAAAAGGTCGTTTTTGCATTGATATTCTTTTAAGTGAAATCTGTAAAATAGGTTGTGAACTGCATTTGAAAATAGTACACTAGGAGAAAAATCGATTAAAGCTGAACTCTAATATATCTGCATATCATGAACTAACATTCGCTGCAACTTTTATACAGTGTAAAAGATAATCAAGTTTTCATCCAAGTGGAATTTTATGCTTGTTTATTAATTGTCAAACGTAATTAGTAAAGAGAGTAAATACATAAAACGCAACATACATAAATACATAAGAGAGTAAAAAAGGCCCTTTGATATTCTTCAAAATTATTGAACTAGTTCGCCACTGGTTAAGAAAATAATTGAATCGCAGCATGCAGAAAGGGCTTCTGTCAGGCTAACTGTTTCTTTCTTCTTTTTTTTTTTCTATTTTAGAGCGAAAAAGGAAATAATTTTCTGCTTTTGTTAAAAAGCAAGAAATAGTTTGAAATGAGCAGCGATGGCTCAGGGGATAGAGCTTTCGCCTTCCAATGAGGCGAACCGGGTTCGAATCCCAGTCGATACGAATTGACCGGTAGATTGCATCGACCACAGTGCTGAAGTGAAATATCCCCCGTGGTAGACGGATCATGGGTTAGAAATCCCCTTGTCGTCTGGCTAACCGTGGGAGGTTCTCGTGGTCTTCCTCTCCATGCAACGTAAATAGGGGTTAGTTCCATCAAAAAGTCCGCCACGGAGGCAAATTTCTCCCAATACTCGATCCAGGAGTTCTTTTGTCTTCTTGATTGGGTTCAAAATTAATAGGCTATGGAGCTGAACATTAGTAGTCGTAAACCCACAGAATTGGGTCGGCTGTTCAACGACGGCTATAAAATAAAATAAAAATAAAAATTTGAAATTAACATTTGCGGGCCTTAATATTCTCTGAAGAAGCATAAAATAGTTTCCGAAACTATTTTTTTTTTAAAGTTGAAACAGATTTTAATTTTAAGCAATTTTACGAACGTTCAAATTTTAAATGCACATTTTTATTAACGAATAAAATAAGAGGATTGGGAGTTTTAAGGAATAACAAACTGCAGTAAGAAATTGAGTGAGACTTCAAAATTGGAAATACAAAAAAAAAAATAATTAGAAAAAAATTACGATTTATTATCAATATGACATAATATGAGTTGTATCTCTATATACTGGAATTTGAAGTAGTTCAAATTTTCTTTTGTTATTTTTTTCTTATAGGTAAGTGAAAATGTTTCGCAAAAAAAGAAATCTTTAGTCTAAAACCGTTTTAACAGTTGATTTCTGTATCCCTTTGTCACAGATGGGACAGCAATATTCATTCTATATTTTTTTTTCTGGCGCTCTAATTGCAAGCAAAAATACATTTTGGTACTTTTCAATTATGAAAAACAGTCCAAGGACAAGAGTCACTAACGCTTAAGAACTAATAATAAATCAGTTTCTGGATATTTATAAATCGCTATAATTGCGCAAAATTATGTTGTTTATTTGCAAAAAATCTCTAATTTTTTTCCATCACTATTAGCACAACAGTCCGAGGTGGGTCTTTGTCTTCTTTAGAACATTACTCAATGCAGTTCTCTTCGCTGTCAGATCTTACAAATAAATTCCTCATTAGCTTTTAAATTTTTGCCTTGGCATCGATTGTGGTTGTTTTCAAGAATTACTAATTTGATTCAATTGCATCTAGTTATATAGTAACTCCAAATAATTCATTTGTGGAAGGGTCAATTATCCCCTATAATTTCTGACACTGCGTGAGGATTAAATTGAAAAACCAGTATAATATATGACACAATAACGCCTAAAACTGTCAAGATGTTATTACGATCCAATTTGAAGAATTTTCCACCAGTTAGTGAATAATGTGAGGTACTTAGATGTGTGGAAATCAGTTGAACCAGTAATAAAGAATGCATTTTCAAAGTTCCATTGAAGGAGGTTGTAGCTTTATAAAAGGTATTCGAACATTTTTTTCCTTCCTCGATAGCTTGGGAGGCCGAAAAAATGACAATGGCGTAAACTGCAGACCACACTAGAAATTTATTAACCGTTGATGCTGTAGAAAATGTATCCATATCTTCGTTCCAAGATATATCGAAGGTCAGATCTGTGCAAATGCTTAAAATATATCCTCCGCACCACAGAAATGTTGATGGGGAGAAAATGTCATCGACACGCGAAACTAGATCAGTGATATACAAGAAATGTTTTGGTAATTGCCATAGAAAATCAGAGTCTTGCTGGATGTTTTCTGGAAATGTTTTCTTAATAATATAAATGAAAGACGTGAAACTGTATTTGAGACTTTTACAAAGCATGATGTACAAGAACATCAGGAAAATTAAAGAAATCCACGTAATGTACAGCTGAATAGTTATCAAAATTATCCCAATAGAGTACATTTCATCTGAAGGTAGAAGATTGAAGTAGTCGTGGAAGAAATGAATCCTTAGAAATTTTTCCGATCCCATATTAAAGAAATTAACGATTGTCAATACTAGTCCAATTAATGTAAGAAACCACATGATAATTGTTCCGTAAAAAATGACGTTTTTAATTCTAATTTTATCTCGTTCTAAAAAACACAAGTATGCATCGTTTATCTTCAGTAGAAGAGTATTCAACTTGGCTCTTTTGAAAATATAAATATCTATCGAAGCTGTGGCTACAACTGAGTTTATACAAATATTTAATTCCATCCACGATTCGAATCCACCTTTGCTTAAAATCGGCGTAATTATTGTTTTCAGAGTCATTGCGTGGAAGTATGTCAACATCAAAACATTCCACCATCGTAGTTGGAACATTTCGGAGTTCTTGGTTGTTGTAGGTATTGTCTTTATGCCAATCATCATTAGGGAATAAAATATAGGCTGCAGTATTTTGCAAAAAGGAAGATTGCCCACTTTGCTTAAGTCGCACTTCTTTCCTGGGTTATTTAAACCCTGGTTATTTATATTCCTGGGTTTTACTTGTGGGGTGTGAGGACTTTTTTTATAATATGAAATACTGGCCATTATTAAATATTTTTTTTTTCAAAGAAAAGGTATCTTGATCAAAAAATTAAGATCTTAAGAAGTCTTAGATTTATTCCATTTACCTTTATGGAATGGGTTTGATTAAATACTTCGTTTTTCGAAAGATGTCTTTAAAAAGGAGAAAAATATCCAACAGTGTCTGTGATCATTAAAATTTCATAAACCACCAATATTGCTTTATTTACTTACTTGAAAACAAAAAGAGTTTTGAAATAAGAACATGCTTTTATTCAATAAGACAAAACGTGGGCGTAATTGACATTGTATTCATTGTGACATATATGAGATTGCTTTTATTGATTTCTTTTCTCTTCAAATTGAAGAACAAAAAATGATAACGATTTTTGTTGGGATGATAATTGCGTTTAATGGAATTGTCACATTGTTCCATTAAGCATTTTCAATCGGTGTTTGTTTTATGATTTGAATGAAAAGTAAATTGTGTAATTATAATTCGCATTACTCACCTCTTATAAAAGGTACAATAAAAGTTTTCTTGAAATTCGTTCAAACAGTTGTTCATATTTTTTTCCAAGTTTTCGATATTTTATGAAGTCTACGTAAAATGAAACTAATTTTGAATAGTTAACATTTCATATTAATTATTCGAAATATTATTGACGGGCTTAGTGTGCTGTCAATGGTATTTTGGTGGCCAGCTGAAATATCTCATCAATATTTTTTTAATAAACAATTGCTTGTAAGTGTTGTATTGTTTTAGTAATCCATTTGTGTCTACTGTTCTTTTTCAAGGGCGAATCTAAAATTGCATCGTAAACACATAGGAATTATTTTTTATCTGTAAATATAATTACAACTTATCTTTAACTGTACTTTAATTTTAAATTTTAATTACTTTTATTTGAAATTAAATTGTCAATTGCACATTTTGCAATAATTTGCTTTAAATGTCATTTTATAACTATATAATGTCCAGAATTATCGAATAATAGTAAACATTCAAATATTAATTCAAATATAACAAATTATGTATACTCTTATAAGGTGTTTTTGATTTGTGTATTGGTATCATAGAGCTGAAATACAGTAGAGAAAGTCAACTATTGTATTTCCCCAAATATTTACCAAATATTCTTTGATCAGTCTCAACAGTTCTCTAATTTGGCGATTTTGGCAGATAAAGAAGGGCGCCACGTGACAGTACAGGTGAGCTCTCTTCTCTGGTAAATAAGTATTTTATACCATTACAGGTTACGATGGAAAGTTAAAGCTTTGGAGCAACACCTCCTAGAAGAAAAAAGGTCCCAGCAAAGATCAATTTAGAAGTCCAACTTAACGAACATAAACTGCTCAGTGGAAGAAAAATAAGAAAGATGACACTACGTTCGAGCTACTAAGCTGTGCAGTGGGGGTTATACGAAAGATGCAATTGTGTTAGGACTAGTAAAGGATTAAATTTCTTGTTTATGGTAATCTAGGCTAAGGCCTTCCTTTTTCTAGAAGGTATTAATAGAGCTGTTTATTGGAATTACATACATTTGCAGGCTTGTGTGCGCAATTTAGGCTTATAAAACTTTGTCAAACCGAAGTACAGATAGCACAATACAGAGAAGGACAGCACGAAGATACGTCCAGGGTAACAGTGGGATTCGAACCCGCTACCTCCACGATTGGCACAGTGTTTAGCCGACGATACCACTCGGCCAGGGAAGCCCCATTAATAGAACCCCCTGCCTCCCAATGAAGTGACTAACTTTTGATTCCCAGCGATGGCTCGTCGATACAAATTCTGCTTCGGGCTCTAATCGGCCACAGAGATGACGAAAAATTGCTCTCAGTTGTAGACGAATTATGGATTGTTAGAATCCCTTTGCCATTGGGCTAACAGTGGATCATTTTTGAAGTTTTCCTCTTCATGCAATGTGAATAAGGGTTAGTTCCCTCTAAATTTTCCCCAGGCAAAGTTCTCCCAATACATGATCCAAAATTTCCCGTGTCTTCAAGATTGAGCTCAAAATCACAAGACTATGGATCTGAACACGATAGCCGTAAACCCAAAACCGGATTCTTTGTTAACACCGGTTATAAAAGGAAATGAAAAAATACCATAGACTCTAAACATTCAACTTTTGAACTTCACTAATTTGAAAGTTTTAAAAATGTTCGTTCCATGTAAGAGAGAAAACTTATATAAAACTGTAAACGCGAGTCCGCATTCACCTATACTTTTAACACAATCTCAGAGAAAAGGTAATCATGAGGTTTGAGAATTGAACAATCCTGCCATGGAGTTGGCTGTTCCGGCTCATTTGAAGTAGCACATAATTAATCTAATAATTTTTGTTGAAACCTGCATCCAAAAAGTGTCAGATTTAGTTGTTTTATTGTTCGGTGACTCCTAGTTTGGTTGAAAAATCAGTAAATTATGAAAAAATAACTGTTTCTCGGCCTGTTTGAATGCAGTTTCATTCAATACTAACAGAGAGTTAATTAACGATTTAAGATTTTAATCAAAATAAAAATATTAAGGAAATGTTTGTTATGGATTTGTGAATATCAATAAAATGCTTCGTGAAGATGATTAAGATAAACATCGTTTTATACCACATAAAAAATATAATTTCATTTCACATTGAAGTTCCTAAACAATACACATTTTTAGATTTGTAATATAATGTTGCATTTATATATACATCTTGTTGATACTAAGAACAGGAACTAAAGTCAGTAAAATATTTTTTGAGAGGAACTAATCAAACCTCCGTCTAAGTATAAAATTAATATATTTTATGTTATTTCATTTAAAAAAGAAGCAGTTGATAATAACTAAATTTTATACTTTTTATTTATTTATATTATTCCCAAACTCATTTACATTTCCAGTGTATCCTTTAGATACCAATGATTTAAAAAAGCGATTAAAAAACATTTGTAAAGTTTTACGAAGAAAAGGAAAACTTTTATACTAGCCCAGTTTCAAAATTTGTTTTCAAGATCGTTCCCATATGGCACTACTGACAAAACTATAACTCAGTGTTTTTAAAAAACATTTGCTGTTTTTTGAAGCAACATTTTAAGAATTTTGCCCTTAATCATAAGAAGATTCATATTATCGGCTCTAGTGGTGTAGAATAGGGGCCCCCCTTGGTTTGGTGATAATTTTCGTTCAGTTTTGATGAAATCTCATTTTTGGTTACTATGATATATTTTACGATCTTTGCTTTCAAAGCCGTCACTGCCGTATCTAAAATGAAAGATATTGTGTGAAAAATAAAATAGTTTAATTATATTTTGAAATATTTTAACCATTATTATTGTTCTCTGTACTATACAATTTAATATAATCTAAAAATATTTACAACAATACTTAAGTTTAATAAACTGTTACAAAAATATATGAAAAACTATGCCATTGTTTGAACAATGAGTATGATTTTAAAACATTGTTGACAAAAAGTCTTTAAAATCCATCAACAAAGGTATGAAAAAAGTTAATTTCTCATTCTTGTTTGAGATTTCTCAAGTGAACTACTTACTTTTTGAGTAAAAATTCAAAAAGGCGCTTATTGAAATTATGAGTGAATATTATATATTTGCTCTGTTGAATAATTGGGAGGAGGAACGGGAGAAATATCCCAGACCTAATCGTATGTATAAGAATCATATTTTTCATATTTTTGTAATTTTAAATATATATGGATACCTGACTAGAACAGTTAAGGACTCTCTAAAACGTGTGTACAGCATAAATGTTTCTATGGAATTTTTAATAAATATAAGAAAAAAAGTCTTGATTTTGTAAATTATTATTTTCTTATAGATTTTAAGAGACCCTTCAATATTCATTTTGATACAGCTTTGAACTTAAAGGATAGTCCAATGAAAATTCTCTGGTCCACTACAGTATTTAATCAATTAATAAAATGTTTTTAGAGACATGCAAAAACACAAACAAAATATAGATTTCCTATTTTCATAAAATTGATTATAAACATTTCAAAAAAGCTTATACTTTTTAATTTTACGTAGGTTTGTAATTTAAAATAGTATGTTATATCATACTGCATTTTTTCACCTTATTTAAATAAATTATAAGTTTAACAAATAAAAAAAATGTCTGTAAAGAACTATATAAAGGATGCTAAAATTTTGACAATTTATTGGCAGGTATTATTTTGGTAAGTTTATTGGCACTACTGCTATAGTACATCTTTGCCAAATCGGTAATGTTAGTCAATTCATAAACAGGAAAGGAATGGAAAATTCCACAGAAAGAAACTATTAGATAAAACAAGACAGTATTAATCCCAAAACTTAAAATCTTGCAGTAGTATGAAAGATAGAATTGAATTCGCCAAACCATTGATTTATTACGACAGTTAAAAACATTTCCTAACAGTACACGAAACATTTTATTCTTTAGAAAAATGTTGCTTTTCTTACAATAAGTGCAATTAGCAAAGTAATATAATTTTTTAATTAAATCTAAGGTATTATTCTCTTTTGTATCATGTTACCCCTATGTAAAAATTAGTTTTTCAGAAATGACGCAGTTTCGATTACCATTACTTTAGCTGAGATAAGCAAAGTTGTTTTTTATATTTGTAAAACAGAACAAGATTTCTTAACTAATTATTTTGTAATCAGTTTAAACAAGGTTTGAAATAAATTTAATTCGTAACCAATTGAAACGAATCTGGCAGAATATACTAAAACTCTTTCATAGTCTGTTATGTGATAGCCAAAGTGCGGCAGCCGTGTCATAAACTGGCACTTTGCATTTTTACCAGAGGAATTTTACGATTTAATGAGAAATTGAAAATTTTATGTTATTCAAATAAATTGTTATTAATTTATTTTAAATAAATTTTATTTGCAACCAAGTGTAACTTTTAAAGAGAAGAATATTTCTTAATATTTCTAAGAATATTTCTTACGCAACCAGAGAATGACCTATCTTCGGAAGGGTGCCACAGACAATCGAAGTGAGTTTTAAACAGTGACGTGGGAAGACTCATTTAAAAATTAACTTTTAGAAGAAAAAAAATGCCATCTTTAGGAAATTTTGCATCTTTAAAAATCTTGTTCATTATTTTGCCGTGAACTTAATAGCGACAGAAAGAAGAGTTTCTATTATGGTCATAATAAAATCACAATATTGTTTAACATTAAGTTATTCACTTAAATGCAAAATTTATAAACATCTTGTAGAACCAATCCCAGCATAGTTGTTGAACCACAAATTTAAAAACCACACCAAGTACTGACTATTCAATAAATTATTTAGAATTAAATGCTTCAAGCTATGTTTTGATTTTTAATTACTTATCTGAACTTAACTAATTACTTAAGTAAACCTCTCAAATTGTTCTTACTAACAAAAAATAAGTTTCAAACTTTGTTTATTACGTAGTACTGTTTTTTTAAATGCCATCTACTGAGTCATTCGTAAAAAAAAGGATCCGTGGAACTCCAATAATCAGTCTATAAATAGCGTACTTCTTTTCATTTTTAAACTTTTTTTTTTACTATCTTGTATAATTTAGAAGTGTCACTTTTCCCAAAATATGTTGGTTATGTCTTGTCTACCATTATGTCTTTTTAATACTACCTTCTGTAGACATTTTTGCAAAGATGCAAATACTATTTTATTGTTTTTGGGAGAAAAAATAAAAGATACTGCAACAGAATAAGGTCTTTTGCAAAGATATGCACCAACACGCAAATAAGTGTTGTAAGATTCGTTTATATAGAAACCTTTTTTAAACATCTTGTGTGTAACTTAAAAAAATTATGCATTTGATACAATTGCATTTGATACAATGAGGGCTAAACAATTTCACTTGTTGGTGATAGAGCTGCATTAATATGCCTTGAAAATTCTGCATTTACTTAAACTAGTTTAAATAAAAATAGCCGAAGTCGAAAGTTAGTGTTGCAATATATTAAAACTTTATTTTACAATGACTTTAATATATCATATAATGAAAAATATATTTTCTTAAATGAGAGATTTAATTTATTTCTGAATAAGATTTATTCAATTTTAATTTCAACTTATATTTTAGCTTATGATGAGGAAAGTGAAATGGATGAGAGCGATGTCGATGTCGAGTAAGTAGCGATTCTCTAAAATATCAGATTTCAACTTTTATTATAGTTTTTTTTTCGTTATTTCGGAAAAGGATGCATTCGTAGCTAATCTAAATTGCAAAATATCTAAATGTAGACAAAATTAAAAACTAAAATAGAAAAAAAAAGAAAAGAAAAAAAGCAATTTTGAGCTTGAATTTACATTGCTCATTGGTAAGCTTAATCGAATTAAGAAACCTTATTCTGAGGGAAATATGTAAAAGAAATGAAATGAGCTTTTTTGTAAAATAATAGTTTGTTTCTGCGCAATAACAAAGAGTCTTTTACATTAGCGTAATATTTAAAGAAAAATTCACCGTTTGAACGAAAAACTAAGATGATTGCAAATCATGCATTTGGGGTTAGGGACCAAGGCGAGAGGAAGATGGGCCTCTTAACAATATGAAAAAAAATTTAAGAATTTTCCGTTTTGTCACGTTCCTTTCCAGCCGAATGCTGGTGGTTGTACTTTGGAATTGAGGAGGGATAATCTATAAAGATAAAATCAAATTTTAATTAACTTATTTTGGCAACCAATTCAGTTTTTAAATTTTAAAATTTTTCATTTTAACAAACAATGCGCCATTGTTATGAGAAAACACCATATTTTCTATAAAAGTAATTGCATGATCTTGCTCCCTGTTTTATTGACACAACCTGTAGAGAAGAATATCGCGATATCACGTGATTTAGCCACTAAAAGTTGGAAATATAATTCAATGAAAAATATCACCACTAATTTATTTTATTCCCTTCGTACACACAAAAGAAATTTTTTATTTCATTTTAGCAACATGGCCTGTTTAAAAATTTGAGTCAAAAATATCAAAATATAACGCGACTTTTTAATAGACCCAGATGAATTTTTGGTCCATTTTTCAAATAAAGGAAAAATTTTAATTTTAGAAAAATAAAAAAAAAAAATAAATGAAGGATAGTATTTTTTGATAGATATTTTAGGACAACTATTTTATTGTTAAAAATATGCATAAATATTACTTTTAGATATATTTTGCATATATAATGCACATCATGCACAGCATGAATATTGCTCTAAGTTTTACTGAAAGCTCTGCTACCCAAAGAATATGGAAATTACCGATGCCTGTGATAATTTCGTTAAAAGTTAAATCATTGTTTTAAACATAATTTGAAAACATCATAATTCTTAGCAAGCAAGTGTTTTGTTGCTTAGAATGAAGTTATAAGCTGTTGTTACAAAGTCCATGTTTGAAAATGTTGAACTAAACTTATATACAACATAAATATAAGATTTAAAAAATTTGTTTTCTTAAAAATTTCTATTTTTAACTTTCGAATTAAAAGAATTGTTTTCGTTTATATCTTCAGCATTGAAAGTGATGAGGATATGATTGAGATAGAGGCAGAGGTTATGTCTGAGGAAGACGAAGATGAGTTTGAGGAAAGGTATATTAAAAAGTTATTATTTTTAATAATCTTTCCAAATTGTTTTAAGAAGTGAAATTAACAAATAGTAAAACGCAACAAAAGTGGTGAAATTTCGGACAGCTCTCCTGACTAAACCATGCAAAAATTTATTTTCAGTTACTTGTTCTTACTTTTTTGGAAGTCAAAAATCCAGATATATTGAATGAAACGAATGTTTATTTTATTAAGAGAAATCACGCTTTTGCGTCAAATTCCATAACTTAATTTATATCTAAGTGCTTAAAAAAACTCTATGAGAATTTTTTTTTTTTTTAGAGAGAGAATGATATTGGAGTTTAAGAATGAGATGGATAATAAATTTGATGGAGATAATATGAATGATGAAGATGAGGTGGTTGAAATGAAAAGGTAAATTAATTTGTATATCATTTAATTACGTGGTAATGCTTTTGGCAAAACTATTTGCATTGCTAACTTAATTGTAACTTATCTTGAATATTATTCGCATTATTAAAAAATTTTTTTTTAATGATTAAAATTGGAAGAAATTGACTTTTCCGTTATATTTTTAGTTCGTATAAATATTTTTATAAATTTGAGAAAAATTCATGATAAATTTACCTAAAATGACGTATATTAATTATTCGATGCGCATTATTATGGAACATGCAAGTCCTTCCTTCCTCACTGGCTCGACAGCCCAGGATGGGCCTTGGCCTTCTCCAGTAGTTTTTTCCAAGCTGTCCTTCTTTTGGCAATGGACTTCCAATTCTTTATTTTTAATATAGATAAATCTTTCTCCAGGGTATCTAGCCATCTGAGATTTGGCCTGCCCCTTCTACGTGTTCCTGTCGGCCGGGCATCAAAAATCTTTTTCACAATACGGTCTTCTTCCATTCTTACTAAGTGGCCTGCCCATTTTATCTTTTGGACCTCAATGAATCTTATGATGTCTGGTTCATTATATGATCGATAGAGTTCTAAATTTGATCTTCTTAACCACTGACCGTTTTTATTAATTCCTCCAAAAATGCACCGTAATATCTTTCTCTCAAATATGCTCAGCATTTCTTCATCTGCACGAGTCAATGTCCATGTTTCACAAGCATATGTTAAAACTGACCTAATGAGGCCTTTAAATAATAACAGCTTTGTTTTTCTCTTGATTACAATTGATCTTAAAAACTTTCTTAATCCATAAAGGCACCTATTTGCTGCTGTGATTCTCTTTCGTATTTCTGCAGTTACATCGTTCCTATTATTTATTTCAGAGCCTAAATACGTGAAGCTGTCCACTACCTCGAATGAATGTCCCCCAATTTTTAGATGGGTACTCCTGTGGGCTGTTTTAGTACAAGGCATATATTTAGTTTTATTTTCATTTATTTTTAGACCCATCTTCAGGGCCTCTTTCTCTAAAGAAATAAAGGCCTCTTCAAGTGCTCTTGGTGTTCGAGCAATAATTCCTATATCGTCAGCAAAAGCCAACAATTGTATTGGCTTATTAAATATAGTTCCTCAGTTATTGATTTTTGAATCTCTTATTACCTTTTCTAATGCTAGATTAAAGAGGAGACAGGCTAAAGAATCTCCCTGTCGCACACCATTTTTTATTTCTAATGGCTCTGATAAACAATTCTGTATTTTTACCATGATTTTAGTTTCACTTAGTGTTAGGTTAATCAATCTCACCAATTTTTCTGGTATTTTAAATTCTCTCATTGCCATGATCAGAGCTTTTCTGTTAATACTATCATAGGCGGTTTTAAAGTCAATGAACAGGTTGTGCAAATCAATTCCAAATTCTCTCGTTTTCTCCAATATCTGCCGAATGGTAAAAATTTGCTCAGTAGTTGATCTTCCCCTTCTAAAACCACTTTGATACTCTCCTATTATTCCCACTGAAAACATAGTAAGTCTATTGAATAAAATATTTGAGAATACCTTATAGCTCGTGCAAAGTAAGTTAATTCCTCGATAGTTTGAGCATTCAAGAACATCTCCCTTTTTATGAATTACACAAGTCAAACTAATTTTCCAATCCTCTGGGATTACTTCCCGTTCCCATATAATTAGTAATAGATCATATATTTTCTTCGCAACCTCCATTCCCCCACCTTTTATTAATTCAGATGGTATGGTGTCAGGGCCAGGAGCTTTATTGTTTTTTAATTTGTCAATTCCCATGATGACCTCTTCCAACGTTGGAGGTGTAACCATTTCTTGGTTATGCATCTGTAAATTGTCTATTGCTATCTCGTCTTCTTCCTCATCACCATTCAACAGATGGTCAAAGTGTTCATTCCATCTGTTCAGCATCTCTTCTCTATCGCTTAAGATCGTTCCTTCCCTGCTTCTGAAAGAGTTTGTTCTTGGCTTGAATTCCTTGCGACCCAAGTTTATTTCTCGAAAGAAAGCTCTGCTTTCCCTTGATCCCCTTAAATGTTCAACATTTTCAAGTGACAGGTGTAAATCATTCTTAATTTTGAAATTATGAAACCATCTCTGTGTTATCTCAAAAAATAAAAATATAATAACGAAACTACAAAACTTAGGAATGATGCCCTTATATGGGATAGAACCAAAACATATTAAATCAGAAAGATCTAATTTGCCACTAAGCATGAATGAAATCATGAAACAATTGGTTGTGTTTCAAAATCTAAAAACAGTTACAAAGCACATCATTTTCAATAGCAAATTTATGTAGCAAAAAAATATGTTAAATTTCATTATTCATTTTCTTTTTAGTGATAGTGATGAAAAAGTGTACTCCAGTTATTTTACTGAGGAAATGATTGCAAAACTGTACAGCATGGATAGAATCCATGACAAGGATTCTATCGAGTATGGCATTCCGGCTAGGAGGTATTTAAACTGCTTCTAGATTTTTTTAAAATTAGAGATTCAGTTATAAATCATACGTATTGCTTCAATTTTTTTTCTATGTAAAATTTCCATTTCCTTTTACATATAGTAATACTTCATATTCGCATAATATCTGTTTTCATATCTTGATAAGACTTAAAATTTAACTATTAAAGGTACGAAAAAGTATATGTTCTTGAGACATTAGATTATTTTATGCATGGGCAATAAATTTGATAATCAAGATAATTTTATTAATTTGTCGGGAGAAGTAAGAAATACAAAACAAAAAAATTGTGCATTGTATTTTTTATTACAAAAACACTTCACAGCTAAGTAATAAAAATAATTTTTTCTGGAAAGGCGATATGCTATAGTTTTTTTCGTAATATTTATTTCTTGATAGCATCGTAAATTTTCTCGCCTTCCAACTAAAAAATATACATTTGCATTCAAATGAATCCTTAAAAGTAAGAACAGTATTTGAAAACTGATGCACTGATATACTGTGCACTGATATTTTAAAAAAAAAAAAATGTTTTTTTTCGTAAATTTCCTTTTAAACTCTAATTATGAGAATTATCGTATACATTCTTAAAACAAGGCATTAATCGCGCTTCATAAAAATGGCATGAAACAAGACTTCGAAAACATTATAAAAATTTAAAGCCCTGTTTAAAAGCACGATCACTAAATTTTGAAAAATTCCAATTCGGGACGGCAGTACGATTTTAACGAAGAACAAAATGTCGACTCATAATCATATTTTAAAAGAAATCATAATTCAGATTAAAATTTTTAATCCATATAATTTCTAATAATCAAACTTTTTTTTTATCAAATATAAGCTTTAAAAACAAGATGTAAAACTAGTACGTTGTAAAATTCAACTAAAATTAAACTCAAATTAGTAACTACAAAATTTAGTATTTTTAAAACAAGATTGCGAAACAAAAACACTGTTTTATTTTTGAAACATCTGAAATTTAAGACAATTTACTTTCTATCATTTTTTGTACTTTCACAATTAACAAAGGCATTATCTTGTTGCGACATCTGGGAGAGCTGAATTTAAACATAATTTACTTTCTATTAAAAATAGTATCCTAATAGCAAGCACAAGTAAAAAATAGATTGCATTGTTAGAAAACCAGTGAGATCGAAATTGTACCCAAAATTCAACACAATTTATTCTCTATAAAATTTTGCATATAAACGATAATTTTATTTAACAAGAAATACAGTCTTCTTCATAGTAATGCGAGAATATTCTTTTTAAATTTTAGATATTGGAGATATGACTCTTGTGAGTCTTACTTAAGAGCTGGAAGTGATGAAGAGGATTACATGGCCATAGAAGACAGCGAAAGCGATGAAAAAGCTGGAAGCAAAATAAAAGAGAAAGGCTGTTTCGCTTTCCTGACAAGAGTGTTTAGCAGGCTGTTCAAAAAAAATTAAATTTTGAACATACCATCCTCGAACATCTAAGAAAAAGTTTGCACCATATTTCCATCGAAAATTGCAAACTTTTATGGTGCATTGTTGTTTGTGAAAGGAAAATTTAAAAAAAAAAAAAAAAAAAAAAAATTAAAAAAAAAAAAAAAAAAAGAAAATTTAAAAAAAAAAAAAAGGGCTTCATAAAAGATAAGATTGTTGTAAAAGCATTATATCTGCTAATTTATGCAACTTAATTTAATAATATGTTCAGCTGAAAATTTAAGAACTGTAATTTGACCATCACAGAAACATAAAAGAACATCACAGAAGTTAAAGTGAAAGTTTTATATCACAGAAAAATAACTAGACTTCAAAGAAGATGACATCGTTGTGAAAGTTTTATATCTGCAAAAATCTGTAATTTAATTTAATGTATTGTTGCAGAACATTAAGAACAGTAATTTGAACATGGCAGAAAAAATGACGTCATAAAAGCTATAATTGCTGTGAATGTCTTACAATTTTTCGAAATGTGCAATTCAATTTAGAACATTGTTATAATACAATAGTTTAAAATATGTAAATTGAATATCACAGAAAATAAAAAAAAAACAAAAAAATAATAAGTGTCTTTTTATTTGCATATTGAATAAGTAAGAATACAATGAATTGACATTTCATGAATTAAGCTTAAAAATAATGTACTAATTTATAATTTCTCTAAAATGTCAGGTTCAAAATATATAGAATAACAAAGAAAGCTTAAGTTATTGTTCCCAAATTGCTTTGTTCTACCCTATAGCTAAAATACAGCACTTATTTCAGTGTTCGGTTATTTGCTAAAAAAACATAAAACAATTTTGTTTTTTTCCTCAATTTTTAGTTTTTCATAATTCAGCTTCAAATTAACATAAAAAGGTATTACCACTTTTATATTCCATAGTGTAATAAATCTTCAAAGAGTTATATATAAGCGTCAAATTTAATGGATATTTTTATGAGGCAAACAAAGAATTTTTTTTTCTTTTATTTAGTGTTAAAATTCATTTTAAGGTTTGCGTTAATTAGTCTTTTCGATAAATGGTATATTCTGTTTTCTTTTAAACAATAACTTAATCTTCCAACAGGATTGTGAGACAGGACACACAGTTAAAGTCACTTAATCTGGAGAGAAAATTTTTTCTAAATTTTGCGTTGAGCAAGATTTGTCACTTTTTTATTCCCATATCTAAATCAAATATCCGTTAATCCATCTTAGAGACTAATATTAGAGCTTAAGTTCATAAGAACTTGGAATTTTTAAATGTATTACTAGTTTTAAAGCTTACTTGAAATTTCTTTTTTTTTAAATTTGTAAGATTTTAATGCGGTTTTATACTGCCACCGAGCGTTTTTATACTTCAAACTTCTAAAATTGTCATAAAACTACTTCCCACTTAATTGATAATGCGTTACCTTTGTTAAAACTTATTTGAATGATAATTTCTTTTAATAATGTTTTGGATATTTTAAAAAAGAAATTACAATTAATTCAAATATTGTTTTATTTTTTTTAAAAGTTACTTAATATTTGTTAATTATTCTTGAGGTACATAATTATAAAGTATGTATCATATTTTAGAATTTATCTTAAGAGGTTTTTTAGTTTAAAAAAGGCATGTTTTAATTTAAATTCTACATAGCAAACAATATTACGGCATCTTTTAAAACCATGAATATTTTTACAGGTATTAGTAATTTTTTAAAGCATTTACAAGAAAAGATTTAATGAAGATTAAAAAGGCGGCAAATGAAATTCAAATTTAGAAAAAAATGCTGCATCACATTTATAATAATAATAAATGTTTTCCTATTTTTAATCTTCCAATTTTATTTTAACTTTTCATGTTCTATAATGAGCTTAAATAGCTTAATATCTCTGATAGTTATTCGCTATTTTTTCACGTATTATTGTATTTAAGAAGATCTGACGATTACATTAGAAAAAGATGAGATGATTTTATTAAAGAAATAATAAAGTGTAAAAATATTTTGACCAATTTATCGATACGTTTTAAATTAATCCTCCATAACCACTCTTCTCTTCAAATGTATGTTATGAACAAAATTAACTCAAAGCAAGCTATTGAAATTATAAAATATATAGAAGATATTTCTCTTTTGAAATCACTAGCGAGAGTAAAAATAAACAACGTAAATTACAAAGAAGGGAAGAAACAACGTCGCCAAAACTTCGCCTATTGCATTTTAGTACTTATATTAAGAAATAATTATGTATCAATGATGAATAATTCTATATAATTATTACTTTATGGTTAAGTTATTTTCTAATTCGTTTATATTTACTTGTAAGATAGGGGACTTGTGTTTAAAAGCATAAATTTGGATTTTGGAGCAAATAAAATGGAATAATCGGGATTAATATGATGTTTTAAGGAATAGAAGAACATTCTAAAAGTTCATTTACATAATAAGTAAAACAATTGTAATTTCAAAAAGCGATGAATTAACTTACCTATGAAATGTATAAGGACCTCCTTTAAGAACTTTTTTTCTGCAACCAAATGTGGAGGAATAAATCTCCATATTTAGTGAATTTCGGCTTTACAATTTCAGCATGGAATGAACGTAGATTGAAAATACTATCTCTCGATTTACCCAACAGTCACGTGGTTTCATTATGAGGACAAAAATTATCGTTCTGTGCGAATTCCATTACATTTAAACTCTATGTTCGCTATGCATTAAAAGTTTTTGAAAAAAACACAGACAGGGATAAATTTTATTTTAAGAATTATTTAATTTGAAAGTGATAGGAATTATCGCTGCTTTAAAAAAACCAACATGAAATATTTACGTATTCTTTAAATTCAATTAAAAACATCGATAAATTGACATTTCATAATTTTCCTTCTCAACCCTTTAAAACAAAAAAAATTTTCATGAAAAAACTTATTAAATTAGCGGTGACCGTGTACAATATTTACCAATAATTCTCAGCTACATTTGAAAAGAGATGTTTAAAAAATAACATGATTAAATCGAAGTTGTTGATTTAATGACTATTAAAAAATTATGTTAGCAAACAACAAGCAATGCGGCTTTGGTTTTTCAACGGGCTAAAGACTAATTTTTTGCTCAGCGTGTTCCCCAAAATCCGCTCTTAATATATCTTTCTACAACTCAAAAATAAAGTCAACAAAATATGCACATTAGACGACGCAAATTAATATATTTAATAAACAGATATTTAAAAGAGCAAAGAAGAAAAGTATTATCGAAACATAACAAAATATCGACGAGGTAGGTCAGATTTGAATTTTTCAAAACATGTTTGATTAAGAAATTAAGAGCAAATACATAATGATTATTAGAAAGATTTTAAGAAGATGGCAAGCAAACTAGCTTTGATATTTTTACTCCGTTTTTCGCGATTGTTATTCCTCAAATTTCACTAGTGTTTTTTTTTCTTCTTTTTTTTTTCATTGCTCTTAATTCTTCGATGCAAAATTTTTCTTAAACATATTTGTCGCACTTTTTTCATCATTTTAACTAATTTTGAACAAAATAATCAAAAAATATTATATTTGACATTTTAAGTACTGCGTGAAAGGGTTAATTTGTACTTCCCAATGAGTGTAAACTTTTTTTTACTGCAAAACTTTAGGCGTTTTTTTTCAAACTGTTAACCCAGTTGTAATAAAAAGTGAAAAATTATTCCAAATAGGAAGATAATAAGAGGAGTATTAATATTTATATGCTTCATAATAAGTCTCACTCTAGATAACAATGAATCGAAGTTTATTGTACCGATTGAAAGAGACAGGATTTGTAATTTTGAACTTTATTACTTGCTATTGCTACTTGTTTCCAATTTTTTTCTCTCCTTTTTTTATCACACAAATGTAAAAATGGTGTAAACTAGTGATAAAATTAATTTTGTGATAAAATTAAATTTCATTAAATTTCTGTATATGTAGGATAAAAGGATAATAATACAGAAATGACGCAATTCGGCCGAAGTTACGTCGCACTAAATAGATAAATATACACTTACAAGGGAAACTAGGGAAGTGTGACTCGCCAATTTTGAAATAAACTAGTGGGATGTATGCCTTATGAGGAATAATTTTAGGGGGAAGCATTCGTTTCGGCCCATAGAAGGTCCTGTGAAAGATAAAAAATAATTCAACATATAGAAAAATCGGTATTTTATTACTTCAATGCAGACTATTAGTTATTGTAATTGTCTCATACTCCAATTAATTTGTAATTAATTGGTTAATTAATTAATTTTCTAAGTAATAAATTAATTAGCAAATTACCTAATTAATAAAATTATTAATTGATTTGCAATTACATACTCCAATTCATTTGGAAAATTTTTTGAAAAAAAAAAAATTTGATGTCAATTTTTCAATTTTTTTTTTTTAAATTAACCTAACAGGTTTTTCTGATAAAGAGATTGATAAAATTTTCGAAATCAATTTTGACAATAAATATGCATTATATAGTACGTGAAAGTAACACAAAATTAATTGGAGTATGAGATAATTACAATAACTAATAGTCTGTATTGAAGTAATAAAATACCGATTTTTCTATAAATTGAATTATTTATCTCTCATAGGACCTTCTATGGGCCGAAACGAATGTTGCCCCCTAAAATTATTCCTCATAAGGCATACATCCCACTAGTTTATTTCAAAATTGGCGAGTCACACTTCCCTAGTTTCCCTTGTTAGAAGTACCAATATTAAATTGACAGTAAGAAATAAAAAACGTATGATTAAAAAATATTTGAAAAATAATGCATAGTAGCAAGATTAGTAGCGATCTTGTTGATTTTGAACAAAAAACAAAAATCTTCAAAAACTGAAACTGTATAGTTAATTCTACCATGTACTTTAAATATTCGGACATCATTAATTTTTTCATCCCTAACTGCCGATTTAATATTGTTACTCTTAAGTGTGTATTTATCTCTTTTTTAGTATGACTTAATTTCTATGGAATTACATCATATGTTTTAAAATCCTTACTTTTTATCCTACTGATGAACGTGTACTAAGGTCACACCAAGGCACATATAGGTTTTGATAAAATAAAAGCAAAAATCACTATTTGTGTGAACTAAGACGTATTTTCATCCTTGCCGTACTATCTTGTCAAACAAAAGGCGCACCTTCTGACTTCATTCGTAAAAGCTAATGGTCTGCTTTGCTTGTCTCTCTCTCCAAGTGTCATGATTATTACAATAACTTATTATACTGGAATTTTTTTGTTATTAAACTACAAATAATTATGTTATTTAACTATAAACTATAAATTGTTATTATACCATAACATTTAATATAAAGTTAGGTCGTATAGGCTAAAATAAGTTTTTGATCTTAGAAAATATTTAAGCATATGTAAACTTCATATTTCTGAATGCATATTCTGAAAATTATAAATTATTACAATAACTTATTATAGTGGAATTTTTTTGAATATGCGTAAAATATATAAGTAATAGTTTATTGATATTCACTAAAGAATCTTCATATAATAAGATGCTAATAAGTGTGCATGTGAGATAGTCACATACACTTTCTTATAATGATTTTCCCTATCCCAGTATTTTTATATAAATATATTAGCTAAATTTTATTTTTTAAACCATTGGGCAATAATATAAAATTTAATTTTTAATAAAATTTGTCAATTCAAAGCGTATGTAAAAGCAGAGAAGTATAATTTAAAATTAAAATTTACTTAGAAATGATCTTAGAAAAATCGAAATAGCGCCAACAAGTGCCGGTATAGCCTGGTTGGTAAGATGTATGGCTCGCGTTCACGAGAACGTGAGTTCGAATCTCGCAGACCGGAGAATCTTCGTGTATTTAATGGTGACTGGTGTACGTTAAATCTGTCGGGGTAACAAAATCCTCCAAGTTTCCATAACAAATCAACACCTCTGGAATAGAGAGCGTTCGTTTTCTGGTTGGTTCAAGTCAAAATTGCGATTTGTGGATGAATAAATGGATTATAATTGGGCCCTCCCTGTAAAACGGGTTGTGATGTATGTGTGTCTGAAGCCGTATTCTTGGCCATAGATGGTGCCAGGAAAAAAACAGGAAACGCACTCTCTGCCTTAAAAAATAGCTTGATTTCAAGCAGGCTTGCTGGTATTGGCAAGTGGCATAAATGACAAACCGACACTTAAACTTAGTTTTTATCAGTTTATGTATTAAAGTTTATTGACTACATTTTAAATGCTATGGGGAATTCATTGTAGAAAATTTTCAATAGTATGTTTATTCGTCAATATCCTTCGCAATATAGCGATTAAAATGGCATATAATGTTTAAAAAATTAAAAAAAGAGGAAAATTTTAATAAATAACGGAAAAACACAGATCTGAATAAGAATCTCCCGCTTAGTTGCGACTTACATTTATTTTTACTTTTGTTTTAATTTACGACTATTGAAATTAGCCATTCTTACAATAAGTGCAAAATTTAAATACAGTTAATGTCTACTGAAATTCCTAAATTGGCGTGTGAATTTGTAGCGAAAGAAATACAACAACTTGAAGAAATTAAATTTACTTTATTATTTTTGTTTAAATTTAGATTTTTCTTTATACAATTATAAATAACACTTGTTTTTGAAAATAATCTCACTAACATAATTATGTACAATTCAATTTATACAAGTATATATAAAAAAAAATTACGGAAATGGTGAAAAGCTTACATTCATGAGTTCTCTTTACACAATTATTTTTTTTACAAAAGTATGACAAAAATATAAACAGCTCCACTTTTTTTCAGCAATGGTTATGTGTTTCACTGGGAGAAAACCCTGAAATGCTTTTCACTTTTGATCCGAAATGGACTAGAAAAAGATATAAGTTTGAAAAATGTATTACAATATTTAAATATTGGATGTTTAATTCGTGATAGAGTCCCTGCATCTAACGTAGTTAGAAAATTACGATACACGTACAACAATGTGTAATTAGCCAAAACTCCATGTGTGCAGTCGAAACTTACCGAAAGAAACAAAAATGCCCTAGTTTAGAATGTTCTTTGATTGGTTAAAAAAAATATAGCTTGATAAAGTAAACGCCATTTCAACGTGGTGTAAAAAGGTTAAGTTTGAGAAAAATTTTGCAAACTGTTGTAACTGATAGAAATATCTCTATCGTAAATTTGAAGCCGCTAGTCGTAACTCTCCAACTACGTTAAGTACAGGAGCTCTACTTTATAATAGTTCCAGGAATGTTCCTATAAAAACACAATTAGTCTTAAACTTATTAATTTCAGTAAAAGAACTAATAAAAATTTAAATAAATAGTATATTTGTATTAAATACTCTCAAAGACGACTAGTATATGTAAAAATTTCATAAATAAATAAATTATTGAAATAAAGAATTTTAAAATAGAAATTTTCCGAAATCTCGTTTGTATTTTTGAGAAATTCGTCTTCTTATGTAGTATTTAACAATTCTTAATTTGCTAAATACTACAAACGAGGAATTACAAAATTTGCAACATTGCAGCAGTTTTGATTATTAATAGTTAAAAAATACAAGATAGTGTTTCATTGCTACAGTTAAGCGAATGAAAATAAATTAGTTATTAAGAATAAAGGAGGAAAAAATATATAAATGCAAAATTGTATTTGATTCTTTATCTCTGATACACATGCTGGAGGAAAAAGTATTAAAGTATTTAAATACATTAATGACAAATACATATTAGTAAAAAACAAATAGTATTATAAAAATTTTGATTCTAAGTTGTTGCACAGAAGGCGTAGAGTTGAATGACATTGAAAAGAATTGCACATTGAAATGGATGCTGAAAAATACATAAATTGATACTCTTTATTCCTGAGGTACTTTTCTCAATTTGACCATCTATCAGATATCGAAAGAGTGTCTTGGACTATACCAAGAAGTTCATTTTATCCAAATATCTTCAGTGATGCTCATTGGTCCGTCGTTTTGGTTCTAAATTTGTCGTCACTTCTTCCGTTTTTGCTCTCACTGAGTTCTACATCAACCTAATTAAATATAAGAAAAAAAAATTCCTGCAAAATCACAAAATGAAACTTTTTCTTTTTCATATCATAATTTTTTCTTATTTATTTTTTCTTTTTTGGATTTGAGAATGAAGTGGTACACTAAAAATAATGTTTAATAAGTTAACTTTCTTCCTAATATAAGGTTGGCAAATTTTAACCGAAGAAAAAGAGTATCGAATGTTTAAATTAATAATAATTTAACATTACAGTCAAATATTAATATTATTAATATTACAGTCAAATTAGGCGAAAATTTGACCTAACCCAGACATTTAAAAGGACAAGATGGGATCCATTGAAATTTGTTGATGGGGGTCTTGGATAGCAGCACAGTAGAACGAATAGTTTAGAACAATGGCTTCCATTCTACGGAACCCTAGTGTTCTGTGAAAGGGTCTCAGGAGTTCCGAGAGTTATAAATATTTATAACCAATTATGATTTTCGAAACCTGCAATTAAATTTATATTCGATTAATAAACTCTTTAATTAATAAACTCTTAACGGTCAACTCTTTTAGAGCCAGGGAGACCTAAAGCAAAGGGGAGTGGGACATATAATTAAGTTAAGTTAAAAAAAGTCTAAAATTCAATCAACGGGCAACAAACTTATCACTCCTCTCCCCTCAGAGAGTGGCGAGGATTTTAGATTAAAATTATCGATACTTTTTAAATTCTAGAGGACCCTGAAAAATGTTATAGTCTTTTATCAAAGGAGGATAATTTTTTTCCCTAATGACACTTTCAAATCGTTATTTTGCATTTGCAAAAAAAAAAAAAAAAAAAAAGATAATGTAAAAGAGTCATTCTAGCTTAACAAAAGGTCAATCGTTTAGTAAATCCTTAATTCAAAGCTACGTTTTACGACGGAATAATCTTTTCTGCAAGTGTAATAAATAAATAAAAAATAACAAATGCGCTTATGAAATATATGCAAAGTTTTTATACGAAAATAAAAAGCATTAAAGTGTAAAAAAAAATTTTTTTTTCTTCTCAATATTAGATATTGAATTGATTTTAACTGATAAATGATTTTTTTAAATGAAGCAAAAATTATAATTTTTATAGTTTAAAAAAATAGTTCAATACTCAACAAAAATTTTTTTTATTCTGTTATGATCACTATATTTTTAAGAATATATAATCATCATTATATTTTTATAGCACAATTCTATCCATTTGACCTGACACTCAAACGAATATGTCTTAAACTATTTATTAATGGAAAATTATTTACATTATCTGATACTTTATCGTCGTCAGACCAGTTCTTGCTTTTAACAAACTTCTGCAGTAAAGTCAAATCTCGGAATTTTCCCCAGTTATTATCCTTACGTTGACACCTTAAACTGGAAAAAAAAGAGGCACAATAAGTGAAAATTAAAATCCGAAAAAAAAACACGAATAATTAAAAATAAAGTTGCACTTAAAAAATGAAATTAATTTTCCGACCAAAAAAGAGGGTTAATACAGTCATGTTTGTCAAATAAAATTACAAGATTAGTTAAATTATACACAGGATTTTAAAGGATCGTTTATTTTCAAGCATACGACGTCGTACTAGGACGGATGATAGAAACATACACTCACTTAACTTCCGGTACATGTCGACTAAATAGCCAAAAATGATCGATGTGTACAGGACACTCTTGGCCACCAGACACACTTCACAACGGTAATCATACTCTATATTAAATATATGCTATTATGATATCGAACGCTATTGCTATTATGATATTTATGCATGCTTTATTTTGAACATTTTTGCTATTATGATTATGATACTTATACATGCTTTCATGATTGTATTTTTGCATGTTATTATGATATTGAAAGCTATAGCTATCATTATTATGATATTTATAGATAAGATAGAACTGGTTCATTGAGATGTGTGTTTGGTGATCGAGAATGCAGACATTGAGCATTTGTAGCATGTACCAGATAGTGAGTGTATGTTTCTTTTCATGTATCACAAACGCTTGTACGTCGTATACTTGTACATAAACTAAAAATGAAATTGCAAATTTTACAGAAGAAAAACACTTTTTTTCACATAAAAAAACTGTTTTAAGTAAAATACAGATTTATCCATACATATTATGGAATAAAATGCAGATCTGCGATCCTTCAATATTAAAATTTCCCATTCTGTTTACAGAATTTCTCTGTATATTTGACATTTTAGCTGTTTTCCTGAGAAAGCAAATTTCTTCTGCTTTTTATCCTAACCATAAACGGAATAAAACCTTCAGTTCAAATTCTAGTTTTTGCCTTGCAGTATTGCCAACCGTTGGATATAACACCTATCTTTTTTCAAATCATCATTGTTATTTTTCAGCAATCATTTTATAATTTTGAACTTCGTATAAATAAAGCTGCGAATAGATTTTATTGGCAAATTGTTACTCTACATTATTATTAAAATTCTATTGATAGATTTTTTTGGTAAGTAAAGTTGCTAGACATTTTTATACCAGTAGGCTATAGTTATAAACGTTTTTATACTTAAATAAGTAATACTTTTAAGATAAAAAAAAGTTCAAGATAGTTCTTATTGCGACACTATAACTGCTGTAGCTCAAAGGAACGAGCGTTTTCCTTCCAATGAGTGTGACCCAGGTTCGAATCTTAGCATCGACTGGTAGTAAGAATGCTGCTCTCGGTTCGCACCCTGTACCACAATGCTGACATAGTTATGTTATATATTTTTTTTTTTAAGATTACGAAGTTTGTTGTAAGTAAACTGTTAAAAAACAGGTGTCAGTTTTTAAATAACAGTATTTTTTCTGTAACAGTATTTTTTCTGTGAAATAAATGGTTTTATACTGGCACACCAGCACACTGTGACATTCTGTTTGAAACTGTCTGATGAAATATTTTGGGTAATTCTGTACTTCAGTAATTTTTTTAAAGTGGAAGTAATCAATCTTTTTTCTCATATTTTTCGAAATCAAAATGCACATAAACTATGGTTACTTTCTCATTATGTAATTCTAAGAAATACAGCCATAATTTGTTTGCATTTTCATATTTTGAAAAACCGCAACTATACCGCCTAATTAAAGCATAAAGTACAAGTACCGTAAACCGGGGCGAGTCGACCCATTTTTTCAGTTTGTCAACTTTCAAGTGGTCAAACTTTTGTAAATATTAAAGAAAAAAGGCTTTTAATAGGTGTTTCGGAATCGCTATTTATCCCTCTTTAAAGCTGTGAAATCGATTTTAGAAAATATTAACAGTTACGCTGTTACTGTATATTTTTATAGAACTGCTGACAAATCTCTCGTATGGGGCGAGTCTACCCATTCTACTAAAATGAATGTTAACATTGTAAATAATCAAATTTTACTATTAAATTGTTATTTTAGTTACTATATAGGATATTTATGAAGTAAAATTCATAACTTTATTATATATTCCATTTTTTAATTCATAAAATAACACAAATTAAGTATTTGATCGATTATCACATTTTGATCACAGTTTTGTTTTTATAATCATTAACATTATAAAATAAAAAAAATTTCTAATTATTGTTGATAAAAATAAATTAAAATTAATATAAATTTACAATTAAATAATTAATAAATAATAATAATTAAAGATTATTAACAAAATCGAAATTCAAACATTGGGAATCATGAAAAATCCTTTTCCCATTCTTTTGGGAGGTAATAATAATTTATAAATAATAATTTATTTAACTTGTATTAAATAAAAAAAGTTAATTTTGTAATATAAGAATTGAAAAAATAGGTAAAATAAGCATATTTTATATTTACATTTATATTTAACCTATAAATTTTCTTATTAATGATAAAATAATATACTCAATATCTAATTAATTAAGATAATATACTCAAAATCATTTAAAATGACTTAATTTTAATATAAACAAAGTTCTGAATTATATTATTATGCTTTATTAAAACTAAATACGAATGGGTAGACTCGCCCCGCGAATTCTGGCTTTTTGTTTACAACAGCAAAACTTACATTCTTTTTGTTTCTTTTCATATAAAATTAATGTAATCTTAGTCTTAGATAAGTTTATCACTTAACCAAAGTGAAAATATTAATAATAATAATATACTTACGGAGCACCAACTAAAAGTTTGCTGATTTTCAATACAAATCTCTCAAAAGACGTTTGAACAGGTCGGTTAAAAAGACACCAAATAAATAAAAACGGATCAAACTACTACAGCTCCATCTTCCTTAGAGTCTGAACTAAGTCCTCCGTCGGTAAAATTTTTTTTATTTGCAATTTAAAATAGTGAAAATTAAATAAAACTAAAATGGGTAGACTCGCCCCTGGATATGTCGACTCGCCCCGGTTTACGGTAATTAAAGCATAACATATAAAATATGTATGTATTATGCGCAATTATGAGAACAATTATGTTTACTTACCAACATAACCAGCAAATACCAACACAAGCCCAATTTGAACAAAAGAAAATCAGAAAGAGAACCAAAATGGCAATGAAGAGACGATCGTAGCTTTGATCCATATCTGTTAACAATTATGAAATTGTGAATTATAGCGCAATAATTAAAAATTGCAAATAAATTTAAAATGTTTAGCATTATTTCTTACGAAGCATAATGAACATGAAAGTTAGTGAATATTTCAACATGCAATAAAGAATTAGTCACAAGAATGACTTGCGCGTCAATATTATTTAAATTATTTATTGTAAGCAAGAAGCATTAATCTGAATATATATGCATAAACCAATTTAAGGTTTTTATTAAAATTTTATGATAGTTTTAAAAAATCAAACCAATTTTCTCACGATTGTCTAAATGGGCTGCGGAAATTGAAACTTTACAATGGGGGAAAAAAAGGTATAACCATGAATAACTGTTGCTCTAATCACCAGATCTCAAATGGAATCATTGGACTGTCATAAATGGGAACATAAATAGTTTTTAAAGTATGATGAAAAATGCGAAAATAATATTTGGGAACATTAACATTTTTACTACTTTTCTGATTGGAGTCATGTTTTACAAATTGCAGCTACGAAAAGAAAGGTAGTTTATACGCCTCAATTCTTAGACAACTGTGACGATAACAAATTTAACGTGTGCTTTTTGGTCCATTAAAGCAGATAAGCGTGTTGCCTTTTTTACGTGTTGCAACGTGATACCACTATAGTTTCAAACTAAATAAAATGTATTTGAAAACTTGCTAATGCTTAACTACTTTTTAAGATCAAATCAAACTACACAATGCACGTAAGCACATCTGGTGATTAATACTAGAGAAAATCGAAAATCTCTTTAAAATATCTTCACTGCTGAGAAATTTGTGCAAGAATTCTGTAAAATAATCATTAGTAGTTAAAAAAAGGAAAGAGAGAAAAGTTAATCAAGGAAAAAAAATTGAGATGAAATTGCATTTTGTGTAGTTTTTTTGCAAGAATTAAAATTGATTAGACAATTTTAAATGTTTCTTTCATGCAGAGGAAGCTTGCATTAATTAGCATCATAAAAAAACTGTGATTGAACGCCATGCATAAAAAGCGTATAATTGTTAAGCATGCCCACATGCATACTTTAATTCAACGACATACCACTTTTCTTCGTGATCGGTCATGGAATATCACCTCGTGAACTGTAATCTGTGAATATCAATAATTATTAGTGAATTTAATTTCAACTTTCATTTATAAATACTTATTAATACTGTTATCTTTGTAAGGCAGAGTAAAATTAATTCGGATGTAGCTTTTTCGTGAAAAATTCTAGAAAGTAAAATTAGAGCTTAATTTCATTAATAATTTTAAAAAAATTAAACATTAAAAAAAATAAAACTTTAAAGATTTTATTTTATTTTTTTACAGTTATCTTTCAATACATAATATCATCATAAGTTATGATTTTTTTCGTTGTTGAAGTTTATAATTTGTGTTGTGAATTGTTCATTTTTCTTAAATATAGTATCGATTCACCAATAACTAATTAAATAAAAAAAGTAAAATCTAATTTTTTTTTTTTTTGTAATTTAAAAATATCTAATTCTATTTCGAACCATTTTTATCAGAAAACAAACATAGGCTCAATAAAAGCATTTATGAATTACGAATACTATGAAAAATATTTGTTGTTCTTTAAAATATTTATTATTGACTTGAATTTTAAGTTCACATCAATCGATAAGAGTTTAAAAAAAGTTTCAAAATAAACTTACTTCTAACTTCCCCCACAGAAATGCTTACATCTTTGTAATCACATCTTAGGCCAACGAATCCATCCGCACAACTGCAAAAACAGGAAAAAAATATATACTGTACAATAATTTATTAAGTTACAATTATATCATAAGTTTTTATAAGTTATCATAATTATATATAATTATAAATAAGTTTTTTTCTAAAAGGCAACAAAAACATAAAACTTCAAAAAAGAGCAATTCATTTCACTGGTTTTAGTTGATCGTAGCTTTATTGAAAATCTAAAATCGAATATTTCCTTTATTTTTAATTCATTTTGTGTTTAGATGATTTGATTTTAAAAAAAACAAAAAAAAAGCGATGCAATACAGAAAATGACATTAATTTCCTAAAATTGTTCAAATTTTAGTGAAAAGTGTTTTCATATTTCTTTCTTAGCATCCTTTCACACACACACACACACAAAAAACCAGTCAAATTAGTGCAATATATAATGAAATTTTTCAAAATTTTATAAATTTGCTTTGTACCATATTATATTAAGATATTTTTTATGCTATAAAAACTGACGAAAAAAGTAACAATGTTTTTTTTTGCTTTGATACTGTAAAAAATATGGCATTGTAAGAAACTACGGTAAAAAAAAACGCTAACACTCTGAGTGTCAACACTTTTTACCGTAAAATTTTACGGAACAGAAAATCTTATATACCGTGACTTTTGCAGTAATGCAGTAAAATCAATGAATCACTGTTGTTAAATAAATATTACTATAAAGATAACGGTAATAAATTCTACAGTAAAAATAAATTTTACGGTGAAATAAATTTTAACGTTGCTGTTCTCAGAGTGTTAGTACCTTTTATCGTAATTTGATCTGAAATTTCTTACAATGTACTCAAAATTTAGTTCTGAAGTTTTATTTGCCACAACAAGAAATGTTCCGTTTTGTCATAATTTTATTTTTTTTAAACAAATATATTTTTCGCTAAAGTTCTGTGACTAATCAAGAATAAAATTTTAATCAACTTGATCAAGTATTCAATTTTTGATTTAAACAAATACTCACTGTGGCTTTTTTCTCAGTTGAGAAAAACTCAAAGAAGCAAATGAAAATAATTATTAAGGAATTTACAGAACGTGTAAGTGAATTAGAAGATATATTTTTATAGCAGTAAGGATATCGCTCCTTAACAAATAATTCTTATCCATATTTATATACTACTAGCAGCTTTTCCCGGATTTTTTAAGGGAAAAAAAGCACATTATTAATTATATTACCGGTAAAAAAATGTTTGTAATATAAATATTTTAAAATAATTTTTGGCGAATGAAGTAATATACCACTACCTTTTTTCAAATATGTTTTATATTCCTTCACTGAATTAGTACAATTGGAGCATAATAGCTTTATTTTTTATATTTGTTTTACTATATTGCTAGAGTCAAAATTTATTGCGAACATAATTTTAATTTTTAAAAATTATTTACCTGTGGCTTTATTTACTTTTGTGGAATAGTTTTTGGCTAACTAATGTCCCAGTACTACTAATTATGTTTTTAGTCTTGTTACAAATTGCCCTTAGTACATAGCTTGCATTTATTTTGCTTTTTATGTTATACGGTGCGTAAAAAAGTTTGGTAACTATAAAATATATCGAGAAATATATACATTGAATAAAAAGAATAAAAATAGTTACATCCAATGTTTTGTGAAAGATACCCAATAATATCAACTCGATCTTTTACTCCCACCTCCTAGTGTCAGGGTGGAGGGTAATTTTGAAATCTTAAATAGGGACCCCTATTCTTTATTGCAGATTTGGATTCTCCAGGAAAGAGTAATTCTATTTGAGTTGTAAGTTTACGTATTATGTTTAACAGAGGGTGCTGTAATCAAGAGAAATTAAATAGGTTTCAAACAGTTGAAAATGGCGAATCTCGAGACCCATCAGATTAAGATGATAAAAATGGATAATTAGAAAAAAAAAATTATTGATTTTTTTTTATAGTGAACCAAAATTTTGGACCCTTGAAGGTTCACTATCGCGGGGTTTGACTGTATTATCATTTGCGGCGATTTCGCGTCAATTTCGACAAATTTCAAAGACGATTTATCAAAAAACGTCTTAAAAATTCGTCTCACCAAAAGAAACTTTATAACTATTTCACATCAGATTAAGATGATAAAAAATGGATAATTAGAAAAAAAATTATTGATTTTTTTTTATAGTGAACCAAAATTTTGGACCCTTGAAGGTTCACTATCGCGGGGTTTGACTGTATTATCATTTGCGGCGATTTCGCGTCAATTTCGACAAATTTCAAAGACGATTTATCAAAAAACGTCTTAAAAATTCGTCTCACCAAAAGAAACTTTATAACTATTTCACATCAGATTAAGATGATAAAAAATGGATAATTAGAAAAAAAATTATTGATTTTTTTTTATAGTGAACCAAAATTTTGGACCCTTGAAGGTTCACTATCGCGGGGTTTGACTGTATTATCATTTGCGGCGATTTCGCGTCAATTTCGACAAATTTCAAAGACGATTTATCAAAAAACGTCTTAAAAATTCGTCTCACCAAAAGAAACTTTATAACTATTTCACATCAGATTAAGATGATAAAAAATGGATAATTAGAAAAAAAATTATTGATTTTTTTTTATAGTGAACCAAAATTTTGGACCCTTGAAGGTTCACTATTGCGGGGTTTGACTGTATTATCATTTGCGGCGATTTCGTGTCAATTTCGACAAATTTCTTAGACGATTTATCAAAAAACGTGTTAGAAATTCGTCTCATTAAAAGAAACTTTATAAGTATTTATAACTTAAACCGCATTGGCATTAAGTACATGCGTTAACAAATGCATAAGTAGTTCAATTATGATTTCATAATAAGAAATAATATTTTTCCGAATAAAAATATAGTTGACCTTTAAGCAAATTGTGTTCGTTTGTGCTATTTTAAATATCTGCGACGTTCTGGAAGTCTTTGAGTTCACTGCCAATTAAATTAAAACCACAGATACAATAAGAAACTCATACATTTGACTTGCCAATCAGATAGGAGGTTATCCTTTGTCTGATTTTGTTGAAATAACATAAACAAATACTTTGTTTTTAAAATGGTTTGTTTTGAAGGGATCAAGTGAACTAAAACTAACTCAAAAATTGGCTGTTCTCTAAAAGTTAGTCTTAAGTTCAGTTCAATGGGGTGAAAGCCTTTACATAAGTTATTTCCATTTAAAAGATTGATTTTAAAAATATTTGTTTTTAAGTATTATTATGAATGTTTAATGAATTGTCATGCACAAAAAATAGTGTATACATTATATTAATGGAATAACCTTATACATCACAAAAGTAATTACCATTAATTTTTACCATTTTAATTAAACTTAGTACATAAACATTTATGTGTGAGTTATTATAACGGTCGATAAAATAATATATAATCTAATATATATAACTCTCTTACGTGGCTCCCAAATTTGGCCGTATTTCTTTTCCGCTGGTGGCAACAGTTTTCGTTTTTAAAGAAGTACTTTGTACAATTAAATAAGATTCTTTTCACAACACTTAAATATTTACTTTATTTTCTTCATATATACAGAGAACAGTCGGCAATGAATTCTGTTAGGTTAAAAAACATTTCGCTAAAAAAAGAACGAATTCTAAAAGAAATAAAAATAAACAACTTAAAATATATAAATGCTGCTGCCAGCCATAAAATTTTTTGAAAGTTAACTTAGCAACATAAATCAAAATGACATAGAAGCGCAACTAGATCAAAATTATGATACCTGAGCGCTTGACGAAACAAATCCTTCAATTCTATAAGTGTTGTATCGCCAAATGCCCAGATTAACAATTGTGTCTTAAAAGAAATTCTATAAAAAGTTTTAAATAAAAAGAACTTCGATCCAACTACTTCTACAACTGCTTCTTGAAGAACTTGGCTCATTGATTAAAAATATTGTTTTAATTTTACAGTACTAACTTTCTTCAACTTACATTATTGCTATGACCCTCTTTCATTACATTTTACAACTTCATGCTAAATTTGAGGACTTTAAGTTGCTTTGTGGTTGAATACTGAAATTTAGAAATGTGTACATAAAAAAATAATATTTAGAGGTTAAGAGTTGCCTCAGAAGAATTTGAATTGTTGACACTGAATTTAATAATGGAAACAATCGTTTTTGTGAAAAACTGAATTGTATTGCTGACATCAAAACTAAAAATATTGTGTTTCAACTTAACAATACTACCTTAACTTTTACTTATATAACTTATATATTTAGGGTGGCTTCCTTCAGAGAATTAAAAATACAAAAAATTATCTTCATCGAAGCCGATGCTTTACATCCGGCGTTCAGTGGCAGATTACTAGTTCATATTGTTTTATAACACATGGCTTTAGCCCTCTGGTGGGAAAGACTTTAAAACAAGACTTACAACAGTTACTTTTCTCAACAACTGAAATTTAGAATAGTGTGATTGTGATTAAGCAAAATATGTGAACAATTTCAAATTAATATTGAAATGTACAGGTTTAGAATTTTCTACAGTGAAAAGTTTTCGGAACTTCAGTATTCAAAAAAGTATACAGAAGCTAGACGTTAAGAACGTATCCAATGAGCGAGCAAAGCGAGCATTGGATTGCGAAGTAATCCGAAATGAACTGCGAAAGCAGTTTCGGGGGATGGCGAGCGCCAGCAAGCAGGGAGCGAAGCTTCCTAGTTTTATGAAATTTTTGTTGTGGAGAAATTGACTGTTATCATTTTGCATATAATCTTACATTCATATTTTCTGTAAAAAATGTTTTAAAATAACTAATATGAAAATGTGAAGCGACCAAAGCGAAATTGGGTCAAGTCAAAAGCATAAATATTGTTTACCGATTAATGCTTTGTTAACAATGTACCTTTTCAAAGCCATAGAATAAACCAAGGTCTTGAAATCAAGTGAACTATAATAAACACTTTAAGGGTTAACTAGTGTTAATAAGCTTTAACCTTGGCTACTTGAAAAATATAATTTAGGGCTTAGATCCAGTTAAGTTCAGAACATCTCATACATCAATAGAAGTTTTTTGATAATGATCATATAAAATATAATTATCACATTATTAATACTCCACTTTACTTAACATAACATACCCGAAAAATCATATATTTTAAGAGGGCATTCTATCTTCTTTAATTCATTCCTACAGATTTGAATTTGCTTAATAAAAAATAGATGGTTATATATTTAACAGAATTTTTAAAAAAAATCATCAATATGATACGATGAGCTCCCAGAAGGGCAGTCTATTAAAATAATTCCTACGGATTTAAATTTCTATAATAGAAAATAAACCATCCAACAGAATTAAGAAGAAAAAAAAGTCATAAATATGATACGATGAGCATCCTAAGTGACTTCCTGTCTTCTTAAAATCATTCCAATAGATTTGAATTTATTTAATAAAAAATAGTCCGTTATATATTTAACGGAATTAGAAGAAAAATCATCAATATAATACTATGAGCTTCCGAAGTGGCTTCCTATCTTCTTAAAATAATTTCTACAGATTTAAATTCATTTAACAAAAAATAGTCTGTTATATATTCAACAGAAGTCGAAAAAAAAATCTTCAATATGATACAATGAGCTCTCAGAATGGCATTCTATTCGCTTAAAATAATTCCTACGGATTTAAATTCCTATAATAGAAAATAGACCATTCAACAGAATTAAGAAAAAAAATCATAAATATGATACGATGACCATTCTAAGTGGCTTCCTATCTTCTTAAAATCATTCCAATAGATTTGAATTTGTTTAATAAAAAATAGTCCGCTATGCATTTAACATAATTAGAAAGAAAAAAAGCCATAAATATGATATTATGAGCTCACAGAATAAGTAAAGGAAGCCAAGGACTTTGAGCGGGAATCACACTTTAAAAAATGTGAAAAATAGAATAATGTCTTTGACTTCCTAAACCTTCGCTACCATTTGAAAGAAAAGTGTCTGAATGTGGATGAAGGATATTAAAGAAAAAGTGAAATTTAAAACCCGACTGACACTTCCGCGTAACGTATGCTTCTAATTTTATCTCCGTGATCCTCACATTACTCATAAACTCTTTAACACTTGCATGACGTACACCTGAGTTTTCCCTCCACTTCGGTTATTCACTGCTGAAAATGGATTCTTTCCGTGTTATTGCCATGCATAACGGAAATTCGCCTTTTGTAAGAGTTAAATGGGAAGTATATGGATTCTTTCCGTGTTATTGCCATGCATAACGGAAATTCGCCTTTTGTAAGAGTTAAATGGGAGGTATATGGATTCTTTCTGTATTATTGCCATGCATAACGGAAATATGCTTTTGTCTTGTAAGAACTAAATTGGACGAACGTATTCTTTCCGTGTTATAACATGCAAATGCGAAATATGTCCTCGTCGTAAAAGAACTGAATGGGAAGAACATGGATATTTTTTTCCGTGTTATTGCCATGCTTATCGGAAATATATGCTTTTGTCTTGAATGTAGAACAAATGGCAGAACATGAATTCTTTCAGTGTTATTGACGTGCTTATCGAAAATATGTCTTTGTCTTAAAAGAACTAAATGGGAAGAACAATTTTTTTCCCTGTTATTGCCAAGCTTATCAAAAATATACTTTTGTTTTGAATGAATATTGAATAAATGGTAGAACATGAATTCTTTCCGTGTTATTGCGATGCATTTCGAAACATGCCTTTGTCTTGAAAGAATTAAATGGGCAGAACATGCTATCTCTCAGTGCCAATGACACTCATACGAAAATATGCCTTCGTCTTGTATGAATTGAATAGGAAGAACATGAATTATTTCAGTGTTAATCAGCATATCGCATTTTATGAGATATGTATGCATATCGGATATGTGCCTTTATGTACATCCGATATGTGACTTTGTGTAATACGAATTAAATGGGGAAAATACTGTTCGCGTGGTATTCTTTTTTTAAATTGAAGATTTCACTCAGAAAATTAAGCTAAAAAATACTGAGGCCATGCAATGAGGTGTTAGTAAGAATGTTCTGACGAAGTCAACGACAGAGATAACATGGTAGCTCTCTCTGCACTAAAGGTGTACCCATCTATCGTAATAGATTCGTGAATCTGCTTTAGATGCAAGACGAATCTTTGGTGATAGTCACGATTAAGAATGACAGCCCTTTACAAACTTACTGCACCCTGCAGCTCAGCTAAAAAATATCATTTGATATTTTTGTACTAAGCCCTGAATTATTCTGCTACATGAGAAAGCATTTTAAACTCCAACACTAAATTGATAACAAAAATAGCACTTTATCAAAATGCAGACATTTTTAAATGAATATAAAAGTAAGAAAAAGGTCGGAGTCTCCAATCTTATAACCGATGGTAATTTAATGGTCATTGTAACCGATAAGCACCGAAGTTTTAATACATAGATGCTTTGAGAATGAATGTTTGTAATGGAAGTAAAGTATACTTACTGGCAAACGTATTCTCTGACTACTCTATAAAATACACATGTGCCACCATTGAGGCAGAAATCTGAAGTTGGACAGGGCTCTGTCGTCCATGGACTAGATTCTATAATAGTAAATGAACAGTGTTTTAGAATTAAAATGACAAACAATCAAAAGATTTTTCTGAAAAACTTTATGAAGAGATTAATAATTTTACGTAAATTAATTATTAATATTAAATGCAATTAATAATTTTACGTAATTAATACACGCTCAGAACTTAAGTCTAATTTTTATTTCAGAAAAAAACTTCTAATCGCGCCAAAAGATATCATAAATTTGATTTCTTTTAACATTATTTTTATGATGATAATGACTGAAGTACTTAAAAACTTTTTTTAATGCCCACGTGATTGACACTCGGCATTCAGATTATTAGTAGGGCAAATTTGTCGGACACTCTTTCAGTAGCACCATGTTAGGTGGGCCAACATTTTTCCCACAGTAAGAATAGATAGTACTGAGAATAAAAGAACATCCATGCCTTGTCCGAGATTCGAACCCAGGACCTATTTTGATGTAAGATCAGTTTCCTGACAACTACAGAGTCCGGTCGGCGTCTTAAAAACTTTCGTATAAAAAATATTTTCTTTCAAATACATAAATTTCTGTGTAATACTCACGTAATCGGGGGGTTAAAATTAGAAATTTCATTACTGTATTGGATGTATAGTGTAATGCATGGAGTGGCGAGATTGAGAAACCGGTAACCTTGTAAAATATCTATATAATAAATACGTATATAATAAATATCTATACAATAAATATCTATAAAATAAATTTCTTATTGTGTGCTAAGAAATAAATGGGTATAATCAAAGTTATTATCAAAAATTTTTTTACTCAAAATTAATTATATTTTCATTTTTATTAAAGTTTTTCGATAACTCTTTTGTGCAAGTAGTGTATTGATCAAGTCAGCAGCATCAATAAATTAGAATAAAGGATAGAATATCTTGATAACAACACTAAAACTTTTGTTCCTGTTTTGCAAAGACTGAATTCTTTGTTTTTTTTTATTATAATTAATGTTCTGATAAAATAAGTGCCACTAAGCGGTTAGGAAAAAAATAATCTCGCAAAAAGTTTTTTTTTAAATCAATACATAAATTTTAATACCTGAGTCGTAAATAGTGTACTATTTAAATTAGTGTGGCCTTGAAAATGGATCAAAATAGTTAGGCTAAATCTCTTTATAATTAACAGTAAAATTTTCCCAACTGTGTCTCAAGCAATGAACTGGTCATAGCATTTTGGCCAAGCAATTTGCCTAAAATAATCGTGAAAATTAAATGAACTAAATATTTAAGAGTGAAATTTTCGTAACTGCGTGGTATGCATTGCACTGATTTAAATAAAATGACCAAGCATTTAGAACAATACAAACGGTAATTCTTTTTTCACGAATATTTTTCATGAAATCCTAGTTCTAGTATCATTAGCGAAATAAATGTATGTAAAATAAGATTTGTACCATATTATTTTCGTAATCAAATTTTTGTCAATCAGAAAATTACCTTAATTAGTGAAGTTAATTAGGAATTCAAAATATAAAACGATTTTATTAAGTATAGTTATCATTTATAGAAAACTGCCGTTCTTTAAATTCAGATGTAAAAGTCTGTTAAAACAAAGTAGCAGTTCTACACAATGTAAATAAAGTTAGTGTTAAGTGATTTCAACAGCTTACGTGTTGTTGTTGATTGTATGGTGGTTGTTGAGGTGGTGGTTGTGGGCTTTTTGGTGGTTGTTTTAGTTGTTTTCTTTCTTGTTACAACAACCGTGGTTGAGGCAGATATGGAATCATCACTAACTACATTTCCAGCTCTACACTCGTACGTCCCCCTATCGGAAGTACGAGCTTTTCTAATTGTAAGTCTTGAGGTCCTTCTGTAATCAAATAGAAGACAAAAATCAACAAAGTTAGTGTGAGTAAAAGTAATTCAAGAAGTAAATTTGATTTCAATAATCGATATTTAAATACAACTAATTAATTTGATTCTCAAAATATACATTTGAATTAAGACTATTCTGGATGGAGATAAATAATTCTGCAATTTTTCTCTGATGTTGACAAGTTCAAGTAACTTTTAAAAGCAAATTAATTAAACTACCTACACTGATAAAAATATAGTAAAACTACTGTTTTGTATGGTAAAGACATTTCTTTAAAAAAAACTTCTGGTTAAAAAAAGAACGAAATATATCGGTATTCGAAACAATGATAATTTCCGTAAGAGGTGAAAAAGTTAACTAAATGGTAAAGGTGATTAATATTATAAGTAGTACAGACAAAAAATGTTATTATGTAAAAGCAAGTGTCATGTTAATAAAGAATGGATCTATAATAAATAAACTGTTACCCAACTAATTTAGGCCATAATGCTGAAAAGTTTTTATTAAACTTCATTTGAAACAAAAAAATTATTTGGCAGAAAGTCAAATTTACTGAAACTCCTGAATCTTTAAATCCTTTGCTACAATATACTAACTATACGTACCTGAAATTCACATAATCTGTCAATTTTAAAGACAAAAAAGTAAACATGTTTATTTTTCTTCCAAATTTGAATTTATAATTGCAATAAAACTTTATACACCTTTAAATCCACTAAGCGTTTGCCGCAATTTTTTTCTAATTTCATGCCAGCTAATCTTTACTGCATAAAGAGACTAATCTTTATTGTAATAAAATTGAAATTGACGAAAAAAACGACATTTAAAATATCAAATAGCGAAATTTATCAAAAGCCTACACGCGTTTTGATGTCATATTGGTACGTCTTTATGACGTAGATAGAAAAATGGAGATGATATAATTCGACAGACATCACATTACACCAATTGCGATAAATATGATATGAAGTTAAAGAGTAACAATATTAAAATTTTAATATTTTCAAATTGTTATTGTTATTCGTTATGATATCTAAATATTTGAAAAAATTAGTACAACAGTTAGATCATTAAAATAAGAATTTTTGTTTTTGATGGTAAGCAAACTCTCATGGTACGGCCAGTAGTGTTTCGCCAGGAATGAACGAAGTTCTCGGCGTAGTTTTGATGTTTATTGAGACAATAAAATTGAGTGCTCGTTTAGTTTATCCGATGCTTTGTTCGATTTCCAAAAGTAAAATAATTCAAAATCGTGTGTAAAAAGAAAACGGTATTAGATATTAGTCATTATATAAAATGTATATTTAAAAAAGTAAATACGCAAACAAACGTTGAAACAAAAGCAGAATTTTGCTTGTGCCAAGGATTAGTGAAAATTTAACATCGTATACAAATAAATATTTCCAGTTTCAAATTCTGACAAGAAAAATAAACATTTCCGTGAAAACCAAGGAAAAAATTTTTTTTCATTCATTTATTTTTTCCGATGTGACATATATTTATTTTCATAGTAAGAAGTAGAGCGTATCTCATTTAGCAAAAATATGAAAATACAAAATTTTTTTTTTTTCATTGACAGCAATTTATTGCTAGGCACAAATCCAAGTAGTCGCTCCGGTGACGTTTAATTTAATCTTGTTATTTAATCTGGAATGCTTCAATAATAAACACTCTTGTTAGTTTTTTTCGGAAAACATTTTGAATTTAGAATCAAGTTAAAAAAAAATGATTTTGGAAATACTTTCGGATTCTATTAATATTTAAAGTAATAGTAGATAGAATAAATATTTTTTTTCTGTGAGAGTTTTGTGGATTTCTAGGCAATTAAAGAGAAGATAAATTTGTGTAAATTGCAGGATTGCTTTGAAGGATGTAAAGTTCACTATTTTTGTTCAATGTTTCAAGAGTTATAAACGTTTATTTTCAAATACGTAATTACAGTTTTTTTTTTTTTTTTTTTTTTTTTTTTTTTTTTTTTTTTACGAAATACAAATCTTTTCTCCCATTTAAAGATCTACATATCTTAGCGCTGAAATGAAATATCTACAAAGATTATTATCGCAAGCTGAATTGCTCAAAACCAATAATAAAAATCATTTGATTTTGCATACATTGAATCGTGAGTCAGGTGATTAGAAAAAGCATTGCTTCAGATGACGATAGAGCCTTCGAAAAAAGCCTTAAGCCTTTCAAATATATTATTTGCTGCTTCCTAAGAAGAACAACTTTAATGGACTCTCAAAGACAGCGGTTCCCAAAAGACGCTCCACGGAACCCTAGAGTTCCATAGAAGGATCACAAGGGTTCCAAGAGTTAGGAAATCAGTAATAATTATACCTATATATTTAAGACTTCGGTTGTTTGTAAGAAATAATTAGTTTCTGCCAACAAAAATGGAAGTAGCAAAATTTTAAAAATTATTTTTCCATAAATATAAATTATTAAAAGAATATGCATATAAAAAAATTCCATAAATATTTCCCATCCTACTTTTCAATTCAAAATAAAATTACCAAAATCACTAATAAAGAATTACGTTTCTCTGATTCTCAACGTTTATAACAGTTCTCTTTTGAAAATTATAATTCAATTTATTTTATTTATTTTCAGCATCGTCAAGAGCAAAGACATAATTTAAAATATTTAATTTTTTACATAAAATATTCACGAAATAACTCGCAGTCTCTTTTTTTTATCCATTTTTGTTAGCATATTTGCAGCTGCTAATAAATACTTTTTTGTAATCGCCAAAAGAAGTTCGATCATTTAGAGTTCCATGCCCGAAAAAAAGGGGAACCATCGTTCTAAAATACGTTTTTTTCTGTAAAAGGTTATTTCCTTTTCTAACCTAACAACGGTGCTAGGTTAGAAAATATATAACTATAGTTAACTAGATTTTTCAAAATTAGTTTTTTTTGTTTACTTGTAAACACGCTTTTTTCTTTTTAAGAAATTTCCATTTGGAGGATTTTTTTAAATTTATTATTTAAAATTTTCAACTTCGCTTTTTTTCGAATTATTTAAGAAAAAAAATGAAAAATCGTTCTAGATGAAAATTTTCGTTTTAATCTAATGTGAGGGAAATAAAAAAAATTTATATGTATTTTTATACAGTATTGATGAACAGTAAAACATTTGTTTCAAAATAATGAAGATGTTGTTTACATACTTTTTATTTTTAACAGCCACTAAGTATTTTACTAAAATAAGCCACTCACCTTTTTGTTTTGACCCGTATTCGACCTCTTCTTTCAATTTTGACTCCATTCTTATACCATTCAACCCACGGTATAGGATTGCCTTCGAGATGACAATGCAATTGGATTTTAGTCCCTTCTTGTTCTCGTACATTTTGGAGACCAGATATACTGGGAGCTTTAGCTAGAATAAGAAGAATAACAATCAAAGAAACATCAATACATCTTCCCAATTTTAAATTTATGTTTATTTAAAACTGTATAAGAAAATTTTTTCCGTCTTTAATGCCAAAAATAAATGAACTTTTCAATATTTTTATAGTGGCTTAATCTTTTTTCAGATTATATACATTGCCGGTAAGGTATGTGAAACACTTAAAATAACCAGCAGCAAATTCAGTTGGCTTACGTATTTCGCCACTTATGTAATTCACACTCTTGAGACTTCCAGAATTACATTCTTCCTCGTGACTAATAAAAGCCAGAGTTAAATGACACTATTTTTTTCCCCAAACATTTTTGGTAGTCATATGATAGATGAGGCGAAGGAGAGAGAAACAAAAAGTTGCGCAATATTGGAGCTGATGCACCAGTTTTACAGCCAAAAAGAATCCCCAGACTAAAATGCAGACTTTGGCCATGGTCCATAGCAATTCCATAACTGATTCCCCCCCCCCCATAACCTGCAGCGATTCCAAAAGTTTTTAAGCATGAGGCATTACAACAAATGAAAAAAAAATTTAAACTCATAAGTAAGCTAACGCATTTCTTTAAAAGAAAAATTTTCTTCCGACAAACCCTTTCAATTTTTGGAAGTCTGAATCGTAAGTTACACCAGGTATGGATGGCAGATACATTTATGGGAATTATGTCCTCTTTGAGGTTGTATGAAGTTCATATATAGTTGTATTAATTTTTATTGAATGAGCATAGTATGTTATAAGGTAATGCTGTAAAGATGGAGAAAAAAAAAAACTATTACAATTAACACGACTTGAAAAATATTAATTTGAATTTGACGTAAATTCAAAGCCAATCAACTGAAGTCAAGTCAACAGTGATACACCAGTTACCATAAGCTAAATATGATTCTTTGTTGTGGTAGCTTTGAGCAGACGACTAAGACGATCAAAAAAAGTAGAATGTTAAAAGTATATAAACATACGATCATAAAGAATCTTAAACTACGGTGCTCCAGTACCATGAAAAGACGTATTTCAATAAAATGTTTGAAAAAAGAAGATTATATGATTGCATAAAACTTTTAAATCTTATCTTACGATTGGTTGCGAAATTTTGTAGCTGCAATAATTATATCCCGAGTTGTAGTAAAATAGAACATTACTTATGTGAGACGTGTATAAGTCTTTACTTAAACGTATTTTTGACGTTTTGATTTTTTGTACTTTTTAGGTTGCGACTTAGATCATAAACTCGTAATTTAAAAAATTTTCATCGCTAAACCTCGAATTTTTTATGCTCCTTTCTTATGATAGTCTTTTAAAGATACAGTAAATTCTTTTTCATATGTATGTAACTTTTTCGTTTAAGCAATTTTTGTTTAATTGATTGATTTAATGCTAATGAAGCAGCTAAAATTAGTTGTTATATTACTTAAAAATTTTTATTTCATTTTTAAACACAATAATTACTAGTATAATAGTTATTTTTTTATACATAGTGTAATAGTTTTTTTTAATTTAAAAAAATTTTCGCGCACATTGTGATGATATGAAAAAGACATTTTTTGCCGAATATTCCCCGAAATTTAAAAAAAAAGGAAGGAAAAAAAATCAAATAGCTGCGAAATTGACCTTTATATGGTAAAACACACCAAAGATAAATAAAATAAAGTTTCAATTATTAGATTTTTTTAAGGTGTTAATGGTAGGATACACTTTAAATTTAAAAAAGAAGAAAAACAAAACTATGTAGTAACCGAAACATTTATGCCACTGGGTGTTTTATGGGTTGCTGTTGTTTAATTTGATTTTCTAGAAAAGAGCAAAACCGTCATAGTAGAAGTGTATTCTCCCCAGTTAAAAATTTTTGCAGCTGAGCAACCTCAGAATAAGAAATAAAAAAAGAAAAAAAGGAAAACACCTCATACTACGTAAGTGGTAAACGAGAGGATTAACGCACTTGGTCAGAAATTTCAACCTGTCCGGTGATTTCCCACAGGACATAGGGAAAGCTTTTGTTCAGTACAAGAATCTTTACATGGGCGGTATTTATCAGCGCATATCTCGTTTAGAATAATAAAGACAAAACGAAAGTGTCTCGCTGGATAATATAGATTTACAGGACTATTATTACATGAAATTACAGGAGCTGGTCACTGAAAACAATACTGATTGATATGAAGAAAGTTTAAGTAGGCTTGAATTCGAACCCGGTTCACCTCATTGGAATAAGGCGAGCGCTCTATCCCCTGAGTCATCACGGCTCTTGCATATCAAATATGCATATTATAACCCGTGTGTTGCGAAGTCGAACTTTGAATTTTATACTAATATTGAACTACGACTCACAAGAAGAAGATACAGGTTGTTTTAGACAAGAGCACATTTATTTACATGACGAGGACATTTTACATAGGAAGAAACACAGAAAGAATAACTATTTTAGACATCGTTTTTGTTGTTAACTTATCGATTGTTTGTTCTATAATATTTTATATTTTGTTGCCATTCCATTACAACTAAACTATTTCCCGCTTTCCAATATTACCTATGCGAACCCGCAACATCCTCCCCACCAACAAATAAATTTTAAACTTTTAATTAATTTTTGTTTGTTTGTTTTGTTTTAAGACAAAAATTTCTGATTATAAAAATATTTTTAACTCTTAATGTCCTAATGTAAAAATTTTTTATAGTTCACAAGTCCAGTTTATTTGGTATTTTTATCTTTCTTCCATAACGAGTAATATTCTCCCGTATTCCTTCGGAAATAGGGACTGCTGATTTCGGTTTGTAAAAATCTGTTTCTTCAGGCGAAATTTCCAAGGGAAACAGCTTTGGTAAGGGTCTTATTTTCTCTCCATGGATTGTTTTCAATTTCGCAGCTCTTGATATGCCATCTTTGCCGGGATATAACTCTAAGACAACTGCTAAAGGCCAATTTATTCTTTTGACATTATCATCGCCAATAAGCACCACGTCTCCTTCTTTTAAATTGTTATTTGATTCTTTACCACGCTGTTCAAGTTGAGCCTTCTTTCTCTTCTTCTTCACCTTCATTTTTGTTGCTTTAGCTTCGGCTGGATCTCGTATTCCAATAGTTTCCAAGCTCCAAAGGTCTTCAATGCTGGGTTGGCAGAATAAGCTCAAAGTAGTGTTTGTTTTTTCTTCTCTATTTTGTTGACCCATTATTGTCCACCCAAGCCGAGTTTCAATAGCCATAATATTTTCATCCAATTTTTCAATTTTACCCGTGAGAATTTGAGGCAACACATCCGCACCTAATAACACTTTAACTTCTAAAGGATCGTCCCCAACGTCTGATAAGTTAATTGATTTTTGCTGTAGAATGGGATAAATGTTTTGATTCCTTAATCTCGGTACGAAATTGCATATCTTTGTCTGGGCTAACATTGGACATGTAATTTTGTATTGACCATCTAGGGATTTTATATTGACATCATAGACACTGTGTTTTTCCTGACCAGTTTCTATTCCGCCAAACAATGCATGGTTTAAAATTTCTTCTCCAATTATTGGCAAATTTAGCTTTTTTACCCCCTCTGTTTTTATATAGGACCTTTGGGAACCGGAATCAATCAAAACTCTTGCGAGTCTATCTGTTTTATCTATGCCCTCAACTTTTACTATCAGTGTTTGCATCAACGTTTCACCCTTTTGTTGATTAACAAGAGTTTTAGAACTACTGCTATTTTCATCATTTTTTCCTTTAGTACTTGACTTTGTTTGACCTTGGTTTTCACCATTTTTTATGTTCCAACACATTACTGTCAAATGTCTTCTATTACAAATTAAACATTTAACAGAACTTTTGCATTGTTGTGCTGGATGGCCGATTTTCAAACAACGAAAACATGCTCTTTTTTCTTTTAAAACTGTCTTTTTATCGTTATAATTTAAATTGTGTAACTTGAAACATTCCACTGAGCTATGTGAATCCTTGTCACACCATATACATTTAAACTTTTTGAAATCACTTGTGTTATTCCTTGAATCACCTGAATATATACAAGCGGCAGTTGGTGGAACTACATCAAAACTTCCTTGGCTACCGAATCCACTACGAGCTATTTGCAGGCGTTCCTCACTTTCAACTTCAATTCTGAGAAATTTCGACCATCAGATCATCTCTTGCAAATCTCGATTTTAGTTGAGTAATTGCTTTTTGATAATTTTGGCCTGACGATGGAAAACTATCTACCAGTTCTTTTGCTGGTGACCCGGGAACCATTGCTTGAACCAAATATTGAAATTTATCATCATCATCGATGGTGTTGTCCTCATGTATTTTACGGAACTGTCCCCAAAATCCGAGCCAATTTTTTATTTCTCCATTAAATTTCTGTAGTTCTAACATTGGAAGCTTGTATTTTCTCTTCATTTCCGCACTATTTTGTGAACTTGGTTCATTGTTCGCCAAACGAAGATTAACAGTTTCTTTTAAGTACACATATCTGTCAATATATTCTTCATTGGCTTCAAAATCTTTTTCATAATCATCATTATTTTCTAGTTTTAATAAATTTTCAGAAATCTGATTTTGCACATCGTTTAATCTTTCGAATTTATTCGTCAATTGTGATAATAAAATCTTTACGCTATCCACTTTAACCTCCGTATTCGATAACTCTGCTTCTAAATTATTGGCAGTTAAAGTAAATCCTTGGCGCAATGGCTTTCTTTTATTTTTTAATTCTTCCATTTATTAAGTGAAATATTAATTAAATTCTGATAGTTTCACTTACTTTTGTTTCTTTTGTCCTTTCTTTTTTATGCTTGGCTCTTGAATATCACACGGACGCCACTTAATGTTGCGAAGTCGAACTTTGAATTTTATACTAATATTGAACTACGACTCACAAGAAGAAGATACAGGTTGTTTTAGACAAGAGCACATTTATTTACATGACGAGGACATTTTACATAGGAAGAAACACAGAAAGAATAACTATTTTAGACATCGTTTTTGTTGTTAACTTATCGATTGTTTGTTCTATAATATTTTATATTTTGTTGCCATTCCATTACAACTAAACTATTTCCCGCTTTCCAATATTACCTATGCGAACCCGCAACACCGTGTTTACATCCCATATGCGTACATGTCGTCATGTCGTAGTCTAATTGGAAAACATATTAGATTTAACAGCCGACATCAGTTTGCAATGCGCCAGTCGAATTGGAACAATTTCCAGTGTTTTCTGACGAAATTTATATTACAAAGTTTTTTTTGTGAGATTTTTAGGCTCATTAAAAATGCCTTTAGGATAATTCGAGAATATATTATCTGTTTATTAATTACGCCTGATTTATTTTAAGTCATTTGCAATAAGCCAGCAAGGTTAATTGTTATGTATGCCTAAGGAAAATCAGGTTGATAGCATAATTTTTCGCACTTTTTGTAATTAACCGGAATACATATGGGCTGAGTGCGATGAATTTAAAAAAAACCCTCGATTAGAAAATATTAGAAATTTTTCTTCCTGGAGTTTTTGGACCTGATGGCGTTATCTGTAAAAATTGATCCCACTGGTTCAAGATATAAAGTTCTCGTCAGCCAATGAGGTGACCCAGATTCGAATCCACCCACTACAGTGCTGACGTAAAATATCGTCAGTGCTCGATGGATTATGGGTTAGAATCTCCTCGATATCGGGCTGATTGTGTGAGTTATCGTGGTTTTCCAGTTCGTGCAACGCAAAGGCAGGTTAGCTCTATCAAAAGTCCTATGCAAAAGCTGGTTTGATTTAATACTTGATCCAGAAGTTCCCTTGTCCTCTAGGTTGAGTTTAAAACTACATTGCTACGGACTTCATCAATGATAGTCGTAAATTTTAAATAAATTTTAAGCTGGGTTTTCCAAAGGTCAACCGGGTGCTCACAGCTCATGCCTCTATAATAATTGATATCCGAAACAGTCTGCTTTGAAAAAAAGAAATCAGAATAAACTAAATTTTGGCTTAAAAGCAGGTATTATTATTAAATAGTTGAAACTAGCTATTTTTTTAAAAATTTAATGTTTAAAGTAACGCCTCATAAAATAATTTCTACTCTAATGTTTTCCGAATAGAACTAGATACACATTTTAATAAAAAGCTTCGAAGCGTTGACACCGTTTGGCATATTAACAAGCCACTTAATTTTCAGAATCTTGGCACCCTTTTTTGATAAGTAACAGAATTTTATCTTTTTAAACATTCATCGTTATTCGTTACGGTTTACATTTACTGCACGTCTAAAGGTTGAATTTTGTTTTTAGCTGTACTGAGTCATAATTTATTTTACTACTCATTCTTTTTGACTCAGCGAACGTTGATGAACTTCCATCTCAAAAAAATGCCAAATTACTGCCAAATACTTTTAAGTAATTACATTAAATGATGTTATTTTTCTTTATCAATCAAAATTAAAATAAAACTTTAACAAATGTATCAACTGCTCTCATTTGGCACGGTTTGAAAGTTTTAAATATGTTTTTGGCTAAAGTTTCTTTTGGTACATTGTATTAAAAGAATTAAAAGGATTCGTATGTTTCGGTTGTGTGTTGGGTTTAGTGGTACGAAAGCATGAACCTGCAATATTGTACCAAACTTAAACCTTATTATTTACTGAAATTAATTAAATAAAACAGAATTATATACAAAGCAAGGAACCTATGCAGGAAATTAAACAAAATATTATTAGGATATACAGGGAACGCAAAACTCATATTTACTTACAGAAGAATCAGTATTTACTAGAAAACTTCTTTTCGAGGAAAAGAATAACCCACGTTACCAACATTTATATTGCTCACCGATCATTTCACTGACATGATAAGTTTACTGACAGCTCATTTCGTCAACACAATTAGTTAAACCAATAATTTTTTTTGTTGATTCCATAGAACTATTTTATTTTCACTATCAGGTTAAAACCTCATTCAGGTATTGTGAAGTTTCACATAAATGTAAATCAAGAATATCCTGCAAAAGTTAATAAGTCCATAATTAACAAAAGGGGGATAATGTACCTAAGTTGCTTAATTAACGGTTACCTTCGTCAAATTAATGTTTACCTCGTCAATATACATAATAACATGGGAGTAATGTCAAAATATATGCATGTTGACTTAATTTTTTTCCCCCAAAAGAAACAAGCAATTAAATGACTTACGAACATTAACTCTCATTTATTACATCGATTTTGCAATTAAATGACTTAAGTACATTAACTCACATTTAAATGACTTAAGTACATTATCACACTATCACCACCCTTGCAGCAAAATAGCTTGGGCCCTCATTGGGCTAATATTCATGAATCTTGGCTCAATAATTGTTCAAAGGGCCGTTATTTTTCCGATATTGGCTCTATATAGAATTTCCAATTCACCCGATATTTAACAGCCACTTTGCAACCAAGATCGATTCAATATAGAATCGTCGGATTCACCCTATATTTTATATCCCTTATTTGGCCAATGTAGGCCCTATATAGGCCATTCTAAGACCAATATTAGAAAATCTAGACATCCCAATATCGGTCCCTCTGTGCACGTTCTTATAAGACCCATATTGAGCCACGGTGAAATTGTTTCTAGGGCAATTATTGACTTTTTCACCTTTGCTAGTATACTCTTGATATATTCTCAATAAATCCACAACTAACAGTTAGTGAAAATACCAGTTTTTCTTGTGACGAATTTCATTGATTACAAAAGTTATAACAAGTTATCTGCTAAATTTTTTTGCAGATATATGAACCTCAATAAGCATTCTTTTAATCTTAATTATTTTTTTAACGATTCTAGATTGCAGCACCTTAAGCACTGTAAGAGACTTATCATTTAAAAAGAGTTACAATTTTATAATTTCCGGTGTATATAATAAACAAACACGCTTTGTAAACAAACACGTGAATGATGTTTGTTTTGCCGGAACTTAAAGAGAACATTCGGAGAGCTCCCCGATTTTAAGGTTTTGAAAATAGAGAATCTGACTTTTTAAGACCCATAGCATGCATTTAGGAGAAAAACAAATAATTGTGTGTTTATAATGATCGATAAAGTTTCTATGATTATGTGCTATTGTTGAAACAATAAAAAATGATAGTAGCCGTCAGTGTATTTTGTTTGTTTGTTTTGTTATGAAGATGCTATAGGGAATGTGAGATTACTACATAAAGTTTTAAAATTAAACCTTAAGAAACAATTCAAATTCCTAAATATCCAGAGGTTTTATGGGAACTATGAAAATGTACTTGAAAAGATCACGTGCGTTTAACCTTGCAAAATAAAATAAATAAAATGTTGCAACTTAAAATACCTTGGAGCTGCAGTAAAGCTCCCGAAAGTTATCTTCACTGCCAAATAACCAAACTTAGAAACCGATAATTTAAGAGACTTTAAATCTAAGGTTTCTTAACGCAAACTTACGATTTTTGCGTTATTGAATTTCTTTTTTTCTCTAATTTGCTTGAAATTTTGAGGAAGATTTTCTTGTTACGAAATTCGTTTGTTTGGATAAAAGCATTGTTGGTTTTAGATAAATGAATATATTAATGCATAAATAAAGTAATTTTCGTGATTTGTTTTATTTAGTTGATAATTACATCATGCATCAAAAAAGTAAATCAAATACAGATCTTTAATACTAATTAAAGATCTAGTTTTGCTTTACTATTTTTGTCATAGATTAAAATGTATGCGTAACATTATTGAGGAACTAATTTACTCAATAAATGAACAAAGAATTTTTTCGAGATTTTTTTGTGCTTAAATAGCTTATTTATCTGCGTGTGTTTGATTTATTTATTCTTTAAGTTAGTGGTATAAAATAACGATTGAAAGAGTTCAATTATTTGGTTTAATTTCAATAAAAAATATTTATTTTAAAGTAACAAAAAAATTAAGCGAATATCATTTTTTACTCTTATATATTAAACTGAAACTTATGAGTCAATCGGTTCTCGTTACTTTTATTTATTACTAGCCGCCTAAGGCGGCCAGCTGTCCGCCACGCTGAAGGTTTTCACAAATAAAGTTTTTTAAAACATAGCAGGAAATCTGAAGATTAGTGGACAATTAAAGTGTTCCTGTCCTGCAATTTTGTCTTCATATCCAGTTCTGCTGCAGATGTGTTATAGCTCTTGAGGATGTTTGAAATTATATAGCTACAACGCTTAAGAAAGAAAAAAAACTAAAATGCCAAATACATGAAAAGAACACGAAAACGAATAAATTTTTTATGGTATCAATTTTTATTTCTATATAATTTTTTATGGTATCAAATTCTATTTCTATATCTGTTACGTCAAGCACTCAGGTATTATAATTTGATCTAGTTGTGCTTGTATAATTTTGATCTAGTTGCGCTTTCTACGTCATTTTGTTAACATCGTTTGGTTTGTTATTTAACATAGTTTGGTTTGTTATTTCTAAGTTAACTTTCAAAAAATTGGCTGGCATCAGCATTTTTATTCTTTAAGTTGTTTATTTTTTCTTTTGGAATTCGTTCCTTTTTAGCGAAATGTTTTTCAACCTAATCGAATTCTTTGCCGACTGTTCTCTGTATATATAAAGAAAATAAAGTAAATATTTTTAAAGTGTTGTGAAAAGAATTTTTAGTTGTACAAAGTACTACAATATCGCTACAAAAATTATCGTCTTCGCTTAAGAAAAGAAATAGAGCATGGAAAGAAGAAGAAAAACTTATTATAACAATTATGAACAGCGACAAATATATCAAAGCGAAGCGTTCTATTTACGTATCGAATATGTTGCCACATTTTTAATACAAAAGTTAAACTTTTCTCCACTTTAATAAATGTAAACTAATGCGAACTTTACAATTGGGTATAATATGAAAAAAACACAACTACTTCGATTTAGTAGGAACAACATATGACGCAATGCTAAACGAATGGAATTTAGTTGTTGTTTATTTAGTTATTGTTATTAGTAGTTGTTGTTATTTGTCTTAGTTGTTGTTGTTTATTTAGTTGTATTTAGTTTCAATAACTTTTCTTTATAATGCAATAAAATCTGGCGAGCAGCTATTTAAACGATCGAACACTTCGTTTGTTTATTTGTGGCTTGAAGTTAGGCTCGCAGAAAATGCCGTTCATGGGTTAAATTTAGTAGGAACAACACAACCTGTGACGTAGGCTATATTATACCCAATTAAATTATTAATTCCTTCGTATATTATTGGTTTAAGTTGTCGAAAATTAATATTTCAATTGTAAGGTTCGCATTAGCATACATTTATAAGAGTGGGGAAAAGTATATGCATTTTTTAATAGTTTTTTGAATATGGCTCTTTGAAGACGAAAAAGCAGACGAAAAGCATAGACTTACAAAATGACTGATAACTAAATAACTAATCCAAATTTTTGAAAAAGAAAAAAAATACTTCTTCATTATGTCAAAACACAATTATGTGCCGAGTTTCGTGCCTGGGCGAGGCTTCTGGGGTGATATATTGTGATTACAGACACACACACAGCCGCTTTTATTATTATGTATAGATTAGTAGTTAGAATGGAAGAAGCTAAGGCTAAATGTTGGCATCCTTTTCCTATTTTGCGCACCTTTATATGCACTAAAAGAATTCATATTTTATACTAAAAATTATGCATCTTATCTCTTTATTGCCTCAAGTACCTGCTATCTCAGCGTGATAAAATAGTTAGATAATTTATTTTTTTTACAAAAATTTTCATATTGAAATAAATTATTGCCTTTTATTTTCTAAATATCTATAATTGTTTCTTACGAATATCCCTGCATTCTCAAAAATATTTCCAAAAAAACTTAACTGAAAAATACATTTTCGAGAGAAAATATCTTTCATTTCATTGCTGCTAAAAACAAGCAGGAACAGTTCTCACCTGATGTCGGGTAGTTAAATATACCAAACACACTTTTTAACTTCCCAGATTAAGGAAACCTCGAGATGAAAGAGGGGAAAAGCAAGAGGAGTAAAAAAAAAAAAAAATCCCATCTATTCTATCAAATGCGAAGCAAAAGTTGGAAGCAGACTTTATTTAACTCCAATAGCCCTCTTTTCTAAACAGAGCCAGTCTGGCGCCAAACGTTTGGCGCCATCTAGTAAGCGCCTTACAAAATTCTTATTGAAGGACGAGAACCATAGCATAGAGCAGGTGTGAAAGAACTAATATAGATATTTTCTTAAAAGTAAAAAAATAAAAATATAAGAAAAAAGTTAGAAGTTTACTAATTTTCTTCCATTTATTTAACCAGTTTTGGCATTCACTATTGGTTAAACTGTTTATTATATATTATTTTTGACTCTGCTTTCGCTCTAACGCGTCACAACCCATTCAAATTTAATAAAATGGCAAAACCTATTTAAAATATATCTTTTACTGAATGAGAGCTAATAAATAATGTATATTTCAGATATTCTTAATTAATTAATATTTTAAAAAATTGCACTTCATAAATATATATATATATATATGAGAAATATGTGACTATATCTTAAAAACTTTTTATGACATAGCCTTAGAAATAGTACATAAATATAAAAAAATAGAAAAATTTAAAAAAAAAAATGAAACTTAAGAAAACAGGTAAATGAAAATAGTAAGCTGCGGATTTTTTTCTGAACCAGAACCATTTATCTGTTGCCCACTTCGAATTCTGCAAAAATAGCTTTTCTGAAATATGATAACTAATTATTATTTTCATTTTCGCAACAATTTGTTCCTTAAATAATTTTTCAATTCAATTTTTAGAATTTCAATCTTCAAATTCATTATAAATTGCCTTCATTATTGTTAATTAATTAGATGTTTACTTAAAAGTCTCTGCATGAATAGAAACTATTAATTAACAAAGATTATTTAACAAATATTAATTAACTAACTACATTAGCAGTATTAGTGCTACTAAAAACTACTAATTAACAAACACATATTAATTATTACATTAATTAAGAAACATTTATTTTAAAAAAATTAAAACGTTTTGGTTTGCAAGGCATAAGTGTTTTTTTTTCTTTATCCAAAAAACATTGAAACTTTGGGCGAGCATTTTAAATAAAAAAAATAGCGTAGGTAATCTGGTAGAATTACCGGAAAACAAATATTCAAAAATATTATTATCATTAAAAAATAATAAATAGTTATTAAAAATGTATTAAATTACCTTTGAATAATTGAGCTAATTTTAATTGGTGCAATTAGTACACGAGAATATAGTGAAGTACGTAAAAAGTGATTACATTAAGGTTCGACATGAGGTCAAAATTCATCTTTGAGTAACTTTCTTGAGAAAAAATAAACAAATAAAGTTTATTCCTTGTACAGTGTGCAACATAAAAAAAACGGAACTCTTGACATTAAAAAAAAACATTCTCATGGTTCGAGCTGAATCGAGGAGTATGCTAATCGATTAGTACAGACTACATTTTAAGTTACCAGACATTATTTCTTAAAATAATTTATTATTTCATATATGATTTAATTTAATAATGGTCGAAATTTTTCTTATTGTCAGGTATAAACATTTTCTTACTTCATTTTATATCTATAATGCAAAACGACAAAATTCAAAATAGACCGAAAAAGTTCTTAAATATAAATTTCAAAGTTACTTTTTTAGATCGATTTCGATGCGTTCGTTCAAATTTTAGATTTTGTCATTTAAAATTACCTTATTTAAAGTAATTCAAAAATTTCGATGATTTCTAAATTAAATAATAAAAGTAATAAATATTTAAATAATATCATTTTTTGCCAGGAATTATTTTTAGATAAACGAGTTTTATTATTGTGTGCAAAACCTTTAATTCCCTTAAATGGAATCATAGGCATGGAGAAATGCGCAAAAAGTTGAATTAATATCAACAGGCTCAACTTTCGACCTTCTTTTTTCCAAACTGGACCATATTTAAAGAGTCAAGACTCAATTAGAATTCTTTAGACTTCTCAATCTGTCGAAAAAGATATGTTTATTTAGAGAATGTTCGTTTTTATGACTAATTTTGTAAGTTAAAATATTGTATGTACAAATTAATTTGCAATTTCTCTCCAAACCCTTAACCATCATGTGAAAAAGCGATATATTGATTGAAATTTGTTTATATGTTCCATTTTTATTTTTATGCATCCTGTATATAAAAAATTATGATAAAGAACCTTCATGAAAAAAACCTCCATTACTAAACGCATTAAATACAGAGCGGACGAGCGCATTTTTATGGAAACTTCTCTGCTATACACGACACATTTGCGGTGAAACCTTTTATCATTCCCATCTATACTAAGTGAAATTCGTTAGTTGTATGGGAAGCAAACATACTAGTTGTTAAGTGCTTCAGCCTTCATTCATTAATTTATACGTTTCTTTTAAAAAGAAAAAGATTTTTCGCACTTAGACTATTTAAACTTTTTAAGATGATTTGTTGAATATAATTGTCTAAATACACCTACCATGTAAGCCTACTAAATTCCTTAAACACTGGAGAGTTTAATGTTGCGCATAAATTTTTACCTCTTCAATTATTTAAAATTCTGAAATATTTTAGAAGGGCAATAGTTTTGAAGATATTAAACATGATTTATAAAATATCATTTTTCCTTTGAAAAAAAACTTCGTGTGGTTATTATAATGTCCATAAAAATTTATATATACCACATTTTTTGCATTACAAAAAGTCACATCAAATAATGAAAAATGCATTTACTGCTAAAAATAAATAAATAAAATTTTAATTCTATGTTTCGAGAGTTTAAAAATTATACAATGTGAAAATTTTAAATTTAAGATGGCATTGGATGCATAGAACTACAGAATAAAGTTTATAGAACTATAAACATATTGTTACAGTGTTACAATACAAAGGTTTGTTAAAGTTTACGCACTTTATAACCATAAAATTAGGACTTCATTTACTCTTTATGCTTTTGTTAAAGAAAGATAAAAATTGTGTCGAAAATAAAACTTAAACCATCTGCATGAAAAGAAATAACAATCAAAACAATAAAAATTTTAAGCGTATTCATTATATTAAAATCGCATAAATGGATAAAAACAAAATTTTGGCAAGACAAATAAGTGGCAATTTTAGGAACAAAAACTTTAATAATCACTGAAATTGTTACATAATTTATTTCATTTATGTTTATGAAGTTCATACAATTAAATAAAATAATTAAACTTAAAAAATAGCTTTTATATTATATTATATTATATTATATTATATTATATTATATTATATTATATTATATTATATTATATTATATTATATTATATTATATTATATTATATTATATTATATTATATTATATTATATTATATTATATTATATTATATTATATTACATTACATTACATTACAATATATCATATTATATTATATTATATTATATTATATTATATTATATTATATTATATTATATTATATTATATTATATTATATTATATTATAATAGCTTTTTTCACAAATTCAATTTAATCAGCTATTTTTGAAATAGTTTCCTCCGAAGCAGCCAGAAAGTCTCCATGGCCATAATTTCAATCTTCGCATATATATATTTGCTCGGTCTGTTTTCTTTCAAATTTATTTGCCACAACTGGTCTCAATTATTTTTTAAAGTTTTTGTAACCTTGAAAGATAAGAGTTACAACGCACGATATGTTTGGAGTTTACAATAAATTCATCAACTTTACTACTAGACAATTTAGGTAAAGACGAAAGTAACGGAAGCGTTTAAATTATTAAAAGGTGTAGACTTAAACAATATCTACGTTAAGATTTTAATGTTTTTTTTAAAAAAATTATCCAACGATGCATGAAAGTTTCTGTAGTCTTTTTTAGCTTCCGAAAACTTAATTAGGGAATACTTTTAAAAATGTCTTTTGTGATGTAATCATGGAAACATAGCATCGTGGTAGTCAATGAAATATTTTTTGATTTTTGGAATGTCGTAACTTAAATTTCTTCGAAGTGGAGTTATAATCTTAAAAATATAATCGTTTTATTTTTTATTTTTATTTTTACAAAAAGAAAGAAGGAACGGGTGAAATTTGCTCATTTCATCAATAAAGAAAAAAAAATTTAATATTTAATATGAAAGTGCACTTGGTGACTCGGATTATTTCCATTGCTAAATTTATGGTTCAATTCTTCTGAAATATCTTAATTTAGAAATTTTACTTTTGTCTTGTTACTTTAATATCAAGTAATAAAAATAGCAAGATTTACATTTAGTTTTATAGAATAAAATTTTTAAAAAACTACATTTTAAAGTGAACTAAAAAGCGAAAAAAGTAGGACGGATTACTTTTGAAACACAGGTGTGATAGAAGTTAATTACGAAAGTGATATGGTCTGATTTTTGTATTTTGTAGTTATTTTTATTCGTGTTATCGTAATTATTTTCTCTGTTTTGGACTATATTTAAAATGCAGTTTTTAAAATTTTTATTTGTTAAATTTTTTTTTGCTTTTTAGTTATCTGTAATTTGTTTACGGAAAGTGGTCGAAATTTCTGTTGACAATAATTCTATTGATAATAATAATTGACTATTTAGAGCTGTGGCCAAAATGTTTGCTTACAGCGGTAAGAAAACGATTGAAACTTGCATTGTAGTTCAGCACAGAGATGCAACTACAACTTGAATCCTTTATCTGGTCGGAATTTTAATTTATGATAAATTCTATTTAGTGGTAATATGGCTATAAAAACCTTTTGTAGTAATTAGGAAACCATTTTTTAAACCTGCATTGCAATCTGAAGCAGAATTTCAATTGCAATTTGATTACTTTATCTATTCGAAAAGTAATCAAAATTTTTGTACACGATTTCTATTTTAAAATAAGACGAGAAAATTTGGCGTTAGTATCGCAGTAAATTCTACTTATAGAGTTCTAAAAATGATTAAAACTTAAATTATCATCCAGTACAGATTTTTATTAAAATTTTGAGTGTTCTAGCTAGTCTTAAAGTTACTGGAATTTCGCTTTTCGGTAACTATTACTAGTTTCTGTCAGAAAACGATTAAAGTTTGCATTGCCATTGGGAGCCGAACTATTGTTAAAACTTAAGCTTTCTAGCTAGTCAAAAAGATTCAAAACTTCAATCGCAAGATCACCAAATCTAATTAATAAAAACATAGTCATAAAAAAGTATTTTCATGGTTTTTGAATTTTTTTTACAGTTTGAGATAAGCAGAATAAAGACAAAATCATCAAGAATGCTTTAAAAAATATCTTTTTCATAAAATCTCCAAGTCCCAGTGTTCTTTTTGTTGAAAATAAAATTATATATAGCTATTGCAGTTGTAAAAGGAATCGTATAAAAAGAGAAATTCATTTCCTTCCTAGGTCAGTAGTTAAATAACCACCATTTTCTATTAACAGTACCTTATGCGTTAGAGTTCAATGAATATTGTGAATATATATTAACCAAATATACTACTATTTTGAATAAACTAATTATTTTGAAACTATTTAATGGGAAGAAAGAAAGTTTTCGTCGTTTTATCAATAACAGTTTTAAAGTTAGATTTTTATGTCAAATAATTGATTTCACAAGGATGGAACGGTGCCTAGTCTATTTCTGAATTAATTTTTTCGCACATGAATAAAACAAGCTGAAACTGAATACAATGAATAAGAATAAATTGAATGAACTGAAAATAAATAAAACAAGATGAATTGTGTTTTTTTGTGGAAATGAAGAAAAAAAACTGTTATAAACGTTTGGAATGGTTATCAGTAAAACATCTGTCTTTATTGATGATTTAAGTTGCTTTATTTTGAATTGAGAAGTTCAATAAGAAATAATCTAATTTTATAAATAAATGTTTTTTTATATAATATATTCAGTGTATTGTTATTATAATAACTACATTTTTAAATTATGCTATTTTTCCCACAGACATTTTACTTAAATAATTTCTTTAAAATAGCTAAAATATTAAATAAATAAAAGATTATTCATTGATTAGATTTAAAAACAGGTTTAAAAAAACCATAACTGGTTAAAAACAGGTCCCAACTCTTGGAATCCACGTGACCCTTTTTATGGAATCCTAGCGGTCCATAGAGCTGCTTTTGGGAACCGCTGTTCTAGATCAGCTTTTTCACAAATGGCTAAACTCTAAGGTTCCTTAAGAGAGCGAAAAGAGTTCCTAGAGTTCGATTTTTTTAAACCAGTAATCAGTTTTGAGACCCGTATTTATATTTTTATTAGATCAACAATCCAATATTTATTTTACACTTCATTTTTTACATGAAATTATTCAAGCGAAATGTCAGTGATGTTAGTTGTAATTTGTTTTACGTCTTTATCGCAATCAAAACAACTCTTAAAATTTAACAATATAGCTGAAACTGACAAAGCCCACCGAATGTTTACCAAACGAAAATTCTAAGAAATTCAGACGCATATCTGTTTTATGTCTTTGGAATCTGAATCGAGTAGGTGTCCGCGATACTCCAGAATGGTAAGTCGGAAATAAACTAATTTTCTTGAGGAAAAAATTTCAGAAACAAGGCTAAACGATTATTTTGTTGACAGACAAAATAAACACTTAATTTCCTTCTTTTTTTTAAAAAAAAAAAAGTTTTTCATCAACCAACCGTGGGTGTTGTAAATAAATTCTAAAATTTAATACCTTAGTTTAGAAATGCTGTGACATAATGTTTTTTTAATAAAAATAATTTTAAACAGGATTAGAATGATCCTTATGACGGAAGCTTTAATGTGTCTAGAAGCATGAAAAGAAGTCAGCAAACACTTTTTAAATTTAAGTTGACGTTATAAACAAACGCATCATCACATTTCGTAAAGTTCGGTTAGCAATAACTGTCATAAATGGCAGACAGTGGCGGGTAAAGAAGGAGGCAAGGGTACAACAACCCCAGGCATCTAGCCAAGGGTAGCATCCAATTGACGATTAAGAGAAAGGAATATTTCGATAAGTATTAAAATGTTACCATTATAAAAGATTGTAATTGCGACTTATTTTCTTCAAGCATCGAAAAAGCGAACAAAAATATTTTCCAATGTACGCCAACCGAAATAGAAATATAAATTGCTTATTTTATAGTATTTTTTCAAAAAGGATAGAGTATACCTTATGGCTACGTACACTAAAGTGAAAAACAACGCAAATAAAGCAAAGTACAGAAATGGACACCAAATTCAGATAATTTTTTTTGGTGATTAGACAATGAGAAAGGTTCTTGTTTAGAAAAAAAGCTACACTATGTCCATTTTTTTTAACTTTATTTGTGTTTTATTCAGGTTGGTTTTCATTTTAGTATAAAATAATTGTTCAGTATTGAAATCAATCAATCTCCATCATATTTTCAATAATTATGCATCTTTAACTGGAAATTAATGTATTACATCTTTACGAATTCTTGCGAATGCATCTTTAACTAGAAAAAATCATCTTAAATATCAAAACATCTTAACACCTATAACTGGAAAAAATAAATAATAAATACAATTTTAAAACATTTTCTTGTACAAAAATGATAGCAACTTATTTTTGTAATCCCGGGCTGTAAAATTTTACAAGGTTTGTCCCTAGCGACCTAAGAGAAAAAGTTTTGCCCTTACTGTTATATAATAAAATGTTAATCCCATTATTGGTGTTGCTATGCATGATTTCCGTTTGTACATTGTAAGTAAGAGTTTTTTATTTCCATATTGTAAATAAGTTTGATGCATACGTAGATAACAATTTACTAATTTATTTAGTTTTATATGATATATGTATTATAAACCAAAATATAGCTTGCAATATGATTCTTTAAGCATGCAATTATGAGATGTAAGTGTATAATAGCAAAAGAAGGTATTGACCTGTCAAAGAAATTACTCTAAAGATAAAGGAAGGGAATACGAGACATGTAAAACTGTTTAATTCAAATATTCTCATAAATTAACGGCAATTTTAATGGTGATTTTGTAAAAAAAAAACTATTTATACAACAGGGAAAAAAGTTTTTGTAAAATTTAATTTTTTTTTTATAAGATTCGTTTAATGAATCCAGGATATTTTCAAGTCACATATTTCAAATCAGCAATCGAGATTTCTCTCCGAGATATAGATTTTTCATAAAACAACATTTTTAGTCTGTATTTTGTAGAAATGTTCAAGTTTGAAGACGTTATATATAACAGTGGTAACGTAAATGTTGCGGCAAATTTCTAGGGGAGTTAGTGCGCATCATTAGTACTAAAATTCCATAGGAACCCTTCCCCGGAAATGTCGTTGTTCGTTACTAGGGGTGCTTACCTATTATGAACTATTTCTTCGTGTGCTTTTGAGCAGGTCATAATAGGTAAACCCGTCTAGCTGCATACGGCGACATTTCTGGATATTTTTTCCTATTCAGTGTTAATTCTGATGATGGGCCCTAACTTCCTTTGAAGTTTGATTTAACATTTACGTGACCCTGTTATACGTAACATTTTCAAGCTTGTACATTTCGATAATAAATAGCCCAAAAATACCATTTAGAAATCAGCAGCTTTAGGAGTAAAATAATTTAAGATTTGAAATCCCCATTTATTCGGCAAGAACAAGTATTTGTATAAGTGCAACAAAAATTTGTTTCCCAAACAACGGGGATATAGGGTAAAAAACGTATGTAGGGTATGAAACGAACTGTCAGTTTGTAAAACGAAATTTAATTCTAAAAAAATGTTTGCTTTTGTAAGTACTGTACTGCGGCTGAGGATGTAGGAAGTCCTCAGATATTGTATAAAACGTATATGATATATAAAACGAATCGTCAGTTTGCAAAGCGAAATTTAATTCTTGAAAAATGTTTACTTTTTTAAGCACTGCATTCCGACTGAAGATGTAGGAAGTCCTCATAAAATGTCGGGAAAATGAGTAGACCTTGTGGAAACTCCCCAATCCAATGTCATAACATTTCTCCCAACCACGTTTGTCTCTGCTTCCCCAACAAACCTCATAGTTTGATGGAAAGAAGCCAAAGAGGACATCAGCGAGACAGTAAAAACTCGCCTTTTATACTATCTGTCTCATCTCATCTGCAACAGGGCATTGCTGCCTCCTTGCCACCCAACAAAGAAAAAAGCGAAACTCGGTAAAAATAAAATCTCGTAACCAGGATCTCCTTATTTTATTGTTGTTTTCATCGTTATGTCGACAGTTATAAATAAATAGACGCATAATGATGGAGTTTATTAAATTTTCTCTCTTGTTCGGCAAAACAATTTTTCATCAGACTGGCGACATTATTATTCCCTTTATTAGTTAATGGTTTTCATGAAAGACTTTTTGGACAAAAAATAACATTTTCTTGACAAAGTAGTTCTTCATAATCGAATTAGGTATGGTAATGGGGCATCTGTTAGCATACTTAATGTTTTTTTGAGATCTGAAAAGTAACTTTCTTTCTATAACTAACATTATCAATTTCAATTACTTTAACAGACACAAGCTATTAAATAAATTATTTCCTGCTTGTAAACATATTGCTAGAAAATATTCTAAACCGTCTATTGAATTTGAAAATTTTACATCTTAGAAAAGTTTCAATTTATTCTGCACTGAGAAGAAAAGAATGGTCAGAACTGCCTGAATAAGGTAAATTCCACCGTGTTTCTGGCTCTATGTGAATACAAAAAAAAAAAAAAAAAAAAAAAAAACTGAGTAATTTTTACCGAAGCGCTTTGGTAATGACTTTTTGGTAAAATTAACAATAAAATATTTTTTTACCATTGCTGTTTGGTAGTAAATACGGTAAAATGATGTAAATTAAAGCAAAGGTTGGCAATTTTAAATGCTAGTATGATTTGAGACGACGCAAAAATGTTTATTTTGATAATCTCTATTTTAGTTAGCAAACACTTATTAATTTTGCTTCTCGTCGGCTATTTTTTTTCCTATGTAAGCCTTAAGTTAACATCTTCCAACAAATGAAATTATAAAAAATATGCATTTGTAAATGTAGGTAGATAGGTAGTTTATTTACGTCACTCTTGAGCTACACATTGGGCTATTGGCGACGACATGCCATCACAATTTTTATCCTCTTCGGAGGAGGTAACGAGGACCGATACCGCGCACCCTCGGTTCCTACACAGGATGATCAAAGTGATCACCCACCCGCTTACTGACAGCAGTCAGTGATGCTTGATTTCAGTGTTCTACTTTGAAACGTGTCTTTACTATCAGTCCACTGTAGTACGTATTTGTAAATGTACAATTATCTGCAACTTAGCTGATACCGTGAAGCTTAACCGTTACTGAGTAGTTTAACTGACACTAAATAAATGCTACATTAGAGTAAATAAAATTACTACATCAGGGCTGTCCCAACATCTGAATATGGAAGCATAAAAGTACCGGGTTCATACGAGCTGGGACACGGTGGGATTCAAACTAGCTACTTTCACGTTGCAATAGATACATGTATGTATTGTTTTTCTCTAATTTGGGCATTCCTTTCTTAAACTTAAGTAGGCTTATAAAGGTTGTTTTGTAATAAGCATACAAGCCTGCATGTGTATGTGTAACTATAAATAAGACCAATTGGAATGGTATTGTTTGTGGATGAGTGCGACGAGCTCTTTGCTTTCGCTGACAGCTCTGTATTTGGAATGGTATTGATTTTTTAAAATTATTCTTTGCAACAGTCTTTCCGCCAAACGCTATTTAAAATGGAGGTAGCGAGTTCAATCAAATCGTGTAACCATGGATTTGTAAAAGTAAATTAAATAAATAAATTTGATCTAGATACATACACAGGGTCGTGTGCTTTATGCAAATAACTGTTTGTCTCTTGCCAAATTGCAGATAAGATTGTATAAAAAGGGAAAAAACAGTAGAGTGATATTGAACCCACTACCTCTACCACTATACGACAGTAGAAGCTCTAATAATATATGGTTGCTTTACTTAAACCTCGCCGTACAGTATTGCTATTACGCTAACTGCTCCAAAGCGTATCTGTAGTGGGCTCAAATTCCGCTATAACACTTGATATATATTTGAGCTGTCTTCCTTAAAATTAAGTTGTCTGTTTTTCAAACTCAAAACAGTTTTCAAACCGTTCTTTATATTGACAAAGAAACACACATATTTTCGTAAATAAATAAATGAAGGGGCCTCCCTAGACGATCGGTATCAAACGCCAAACGATGTGGTAAACGTGAAGGTGACTGGTTCGAATCGAGCCGTAACCCTAGGAGTATTCTTCGTGCTGAGTCCTTGAATTGTTCTATTTGTCCTACTTGACGTGGGTGACCCACTTGGATTAGTCTGCGTAGGGACCGAGGATGTGCGGTATTGGTCCTCGTTAAACTGTGCTACCGTAAAGTGCTCGACTTCGCGTGCAGGTCGTTGGGCTACCGAAGGGGGGGGGTTGCCATCCCCTCTGCAGAGGATCAAAATTGTGATGGCATGTCTTCGGATCATCCTCAGGGATGCTTCCCAGACAGTCGCCTATAGCCCATTGTACAGCTCTAGTGCGACGTAAATGAACTACAACAACAACTGTCCTACTTGACAAAGGTTTATTAACCTAAATTGAGCACACAAGCCTGATAATGTATGTAATTTCAATAAAGCAATAAGTGAATTACACTACCTCAGAAGAGATGGATGAAACAGTCATATTTGTATGATACATATCTGATTTAAGTTTTTTTAAACACTTTAATTGAACATTTAAAACCATTATTCTTGTTCCTTTAACCCTTGGTACAATTAAGAAACTATATTAGAATAAGAAATAATTTACAGCCATCTGATTCCCAAAAACCATTTGAATAAATTGTCCTTCTAAATAAATCGTAGAACTATAAACAAATTATTACCTGTCTGTTTGGTTGTTGTTGTTAATTTACGTCGCACTAGAGCTGCACAATGGGCTATTGGCGAAGGTCTGGGAAACATCCCTGAGGATGATCCGAAGACATGCCATCACAATTTTGATCCTCTGCAGAGGGGATGGCACCCCCGCTTCGGTAGCCCGACGACCTGCACGCGATGTCGAGCACTTTACGGTAGGACAGTTTAACGAGAACCAATACCGCACACCCTCGGTTCCTACGCAGACTCATCCAAGTGGTCACCCATCCGCACACTGACCGCAGCAAGTGATGCTTGACTTCGGTGATCTGCTGGGAACCGTGTCTTAACGATCAGTCCACTGCGGGACCCGTCTATTTGGTACGAGGTAAAAACATTAAATGGTTATGATTACCAAATATAAGTCAAATTATTTGTCATGATACTCTTAAGCATGAATAAAAACCATTTACTTGATTACATTCATTTTGAGATATTATTACTTTTGTTTGTTGGGATTACTTTTGAAGGATATTGTGGCATGTTTCAGAACATGAACGGGACTCCCGATTGGTTGAAAGGTGTGTATGAATCCATTGAAGTTCGCATTCATTAGCTCCAGAGAGTTTCATTTCTTACATTTCAGTAAAAAGACATCTGCAGAAGGAAAAAAAGACTCCGCCATTTTTTCATCATCTATGCTTAAATGAAAATTTTAAAGCTAATCTATAGTGTATATTAAAATTATGCGTAGATATTTTGGGGGTCAAAAGAGGTTAAGAAATCTTTTAGTTAAACCAATTTTCACGAAGAAAAACACTAAAAGAAATCATTGTTAGAAACTGTTGCAACATAAGGTCTTGCAAAACAATTATAGCTTGTTATGTTCACACTAAGGACAAAAAGAAAACTTCTGATCGGTTGGAAGACGATAACTGATTTGTTTTTAGTTTTTATTCTATTTAATATGAATAATAGTATACCCATTTAAATTAGTTCCAGAGAAGGTTTGATATAAAGCCTCTTCATGAGTTGCAAAATTTTACCTGTCAGTGTCGCTTCATTAATAACAAAAGAAGCCTCCCGAGGGCTCATTGTCAGACGTTAATGCGTCCTTTCAGTTTGAGTATCTAAGTTTGGATCCATTAGTGACAGATAGCCAAGATTGGGATCTTCGAATTTAACCTTTCAACAGCACGTTAATGACCTAGTACATGAATCAGTTTAGTAGAACAAAAAACAAACTTTATAAGAATAAAAAGTATCATTCAAGCCTATTATACCATTTCAGCATTAGAGTCAGTTTCTGAATAATAAGCAATTTTCAACGACTGCATCCATAATTTTTTAATTTGATAAAATATCGCATTTAGTGTTTTGCATTTTGGTAAAAAAAATGGTGTCTTACTTTTTGATTTTTGTCGTCAACTATACCTATTCAAATGAAAGTTTTAATACTAATATATAGTGTGTATTAAAATTGATGCATGGTATTTTTTCGGGGATACAAAAGGTTAAGAAACCTTTTAGTGAAACCAATTTCAAGAAGAAAAACATTATTGAAACAAATCATTATTAGAAACGGTTACAGCATAAGGTCTTGCAAAACAAATATAGTTTGCTGTGTTTATATTCAAAGAATAGTATCTCCAGGATACTGGAAAAAAATTCTGATAGGTAGAAAGAAGATAACAGATTTTTTAAAAGTTTTTATTCGAGTTGATGTGGGTAATAATATACCGATTGAAGTTCGTATACAGAAAATATTTGATATAAAGCCTCTTCATGGGTTGCAAAATTTCACCTGTCAGTGTCGCTTCATTAATAACAAAAGGAGCCTCCTGTGAGCTCATTGTCAGACGTTAATGCGTCCTTTCAGTTTGAAAATGCTCCAGTGTCTAAGTTTGGATCCATTAATGATAGATAGCCAAGATTGGCATCGTCGACTTTAACCTTTCAACAACACGTTAATGACCTAGTACATGAATCAGTTTAGTCGAACAGAAAATAAACTTAATAAGAACAAACGTTATTATTCAAGCTTCTGATACTATTTCAGCACTAGAGTCAGTTGCTGAATAATAAACAAATATTTTCAAAGACTATGTCCATAATTTTTTAATTTGATAAAGTTTCCCACTTAGTGTTTTGCTTTTCGGTAAAAAAAAATGCTGTATTACTTTGCGATGTTTCTACTCAAATGAAAGTTTTAAAATTAGAATATTTTTCAATTATTGTATAGTGTTTCTAATGAACAGTGCAAATTTTAACAAATGTAGTTTTTGAATACTTTACCTAAAAAAGATTCGTTTTATTGTCGAATTAACTATAAGTATGTCCATGAATATTGATTTACAGCGATTTGTATGCAAAAAAACCGTGATATGAATATGTTTGATAGCAGGGGTCTGTCCAGACATTTTGTGAAAGGTCCGGTTTTGTAAAATTGTGAAAAAATTACTCGTAATTTGTGAATGTAAAAGAAACTTTAAGTCAAATTCTTTCAACCAGGGTCCTGCTTTTGTGAATTTGTGCAAATAGAGTCCTGTTATTGCAAAAAACTTTTTTGAGGAGTTATTAAATTGTAAAGAGATACAATATTATGCTCAACACTGTAAAATAATAATAAAAAATTTAATTTTAAAAAATAAACAGCAATTACTGCTACTAAATTAGAGATGCAACATACAAATATTTGGTATTTGCCTATACTGCTGAACGCAGAATATTCATTTCGGACGAACAAAGGAAGAAGCGTCTGCTGAAGACATAACTTAGTACGTTTACATGTCTTTCTTTCCCCCCACTCCCCTGGGAAGGGTTTATTTGATTAACAAAACAATTATGAAGATAAACAAATTTGTGAAGTGTCCGATTAAAAGATAAATTATTTTGTGAAGGGTCCGTTTCTGAGTTAAAATATTTTTTAAAGGGTCCGTTTTTATGAAAAGATATTTTGTGAAGGGACCGTTAACGGACCCAAATTTCTTCTAAAAGACCCCTGAATAGACCTTGCAGTCAGCAAAAATAAGATTTTGTACATTGAAACACATTAACAAAAGTACCAGCTTATCACATTTTTACCTATAAAAAAATAATAATTTCTAATCATTTCGTGATTCGACAGAAAATATTATTATTTAAACTTTTTTATATCTAGTGAATCATTAGTTAATATTTAACAAAAACAATCATATTTTAAACTTGTAAATAATGTTATCTAAACTAAAACTGTTTAGAAATACCAATGGTTTGACAATTGTTGATAACAAGCAGGTTAAGCTAATTGATCCAGTTCATAAAAAATACGATTTCTTATTTCACAATTTCTTAAAACCTAAACTACATTGTGCGCATGACTTAAATACATTCAGAAAAATTAAAGCGTTACACTTTTTCTTGTTCTAAAATAAAAACTTTTTCATAAATTTCATGTCCTAAAGGCATAATTTTCTTGAAGATTTTTCTTTCATTTATAAAGTTGGTTGATTTATAAAGTTGATTGCAATTGAAAATAGTTGGAAGTGAGTGCAACAAGTTCTATTTTCAATTTATAAATCAAAATGATTTTATTTTATTACAGCAGTAGCGGTTATTAAAATTCGACAAAATTGATTTACAATTTCTTACCCTTACCTAAAAGAAAAGAGACGTCCTGAATCAAACAACGGATCGAGCTCGCTTTCGGGTAAGAGTTTTTGATAAAATTAACCCGCATTATGAGTTACATTGAAAAGGTACCAAAAGCTTTTCCCGGTCAATTCAATGACAAGGGGATTCTAACCTATTATCCATCGATCATTGAATATATTTTTCTTTAGGCTTGCGGAAGGTGTGATTAGGGAAGAGTAAACGAATCAGCCAGCCATCACTGCGATTCGAACCTGGTTCACTTCATATCATTATGATTGGGTGGAACTCAATAAAGTTAACTAATCATGTGTAATTGCAATGTTTTTAATGTTAATGATGTAGGACAATCTAATTACAGTCTTGCGTTACATAAATTTGACGCTGTATTATTTGCATGATATGATAAATTTGTTAATCAAAAGAAAATGCAGAAATTCTCAACAAACTAAAATCAGTGATATAAAAAAGTGATATAAAAAAGAAGGGGAAATGCTTTTTTTCGCGTTTAATGGTTTAGTAGTTTTTGAGAGTTACATTAATTGAGTTAAAAATCTACAAACTGAGAAAATTGTTAGGAATCAAATTTTATCGAAGCTGGTGTAGCGTTCAAACAATGTAAATTAGATAATTTAAACTAAATTTGAACGGTTCCAGACTTAGTTAAATTAGTAATGGTAGTTTTCTTAAAATTTAGTCAGTTGAGCATAACCTCAAAAACGTAGTAAACAATGCCCGTAAAACATCAAAAATGCTTTAAATTATTATTTTTTTTTTTTTTTTTGAATCCTTGAACTTATTTTACCACGTTTATATAAACTTGCCTTCGTGTATGTCTGTCCGGGTGGAATTTTGTAATCGATTTTAAACTAACTTCCCGACTAGCTACAAACTTCAAATTTGTTACCACGTTTATATAAACTTGCCTTCGTGTATGTCTGTCCGGGTGGAATTTTGTAATCGATTTTAAACTAACTTCCCGACTAGCTACAAACTTCAAATTTGGCACATAGTTCAGAATTGGATGACAATGCATGAAAATGAAGAAAAAAAAGACATACAAAGTAAAATAAAATTAAAATTTAAAAAAAATAATTATTTTCGAGACTGTCTTTTGTTGTCTATTCCATTATTTCAAATTAGTATTACGTGTCAGGTGAAAAGATTTTTATCGTCGGAGTATTTTTATTGGCTGAAAAATCACGTGGCAGGATCCAGTTTTTCCTCATTCATTTCGAGATTGTTTTGGTTGTCATCAGCATAAAACTAATGAAAGTCGTAAAGGTATTGTTTTTCTATAAAGATTTTTGTATCCCTAATTTAAAATGAAAGTTCTATTATTTTAGTAGTGGTCTTGTAGTAGTCTTGACTACTCTTGTCTAAGAAAAATAATCTAAATAAAAATATATAGATTTTTAAAAACCACGTTTTTTGTTGTGAAGAATAATAATTGAAAAGTAATAATTTAAAAAAAATATAAAATAAAAAGTAAAAAAATTATAATTTAAAATAAAAAAATTCAAAATAAAAAATATTTTTAAAAACCACGTTTTTGTAGTGGAGAATAATAATTAAAAAAAATTGAAAAACGAAAAACGTGGGGCGCATAAAATACATAACAGTACATATACACATTTTCTTACTCATACACATGCACAGTCACATATACATCCACATACATATGCATATACACAAACATACTCCGCCTCCACATTCAGATACAATTGCAATTACAGATATACATACACATATTCTCAAGAGCACACATACAAACATTAATATAACATTACTGTTATGTACTTCATGCGCCCCACGTTTTTCGTTTTACAATTTTTTTTTTAATTATTATTCTCCACTACAAAAACGTGGTTTTTAAAAATATTTTTTATTTTGAATTTTTTTTTTCTTATAAATTTACTCGTACCATATAATAAAATATTTCAATAAGTATGGAAATAGAAATTCAGACATAATTCTCATTTAAATTTTAAATAAATATTAATTTGAACTAAAATTTAAACTTGAAATAAATAGGAAAGGAAAATAAGGTTACTGAAGATATTTAAAGTTACTATATGGAAGACAAAAGTTTGCGGAAAAATTTTGCATGAAACATTTTAAATTCACATAAAAAAACAATTAAATGTAAAAAAAAATTTTTTTAATGCAAAAAAAGTCATAAATGTAAAGAAAAAAAGAATTTTAAAATTTAAAGAATTGCCCCCCCCCTAAAAATAGTAATGTCTAAAACATTTTATGTCAGGAAAATACGATGCTTAATAAAATATAAATTATTATTCAACGGTCTTTAATAATCATGTCAGCAATGAGATAACAGTTCTAACCCATGTTCGGTAATTTGGAAATTTCATCTTGAATAAAAAAAAAATTATACGAGAAAAAAAGAAGAGTTGCGTTGCTTTACTGAGTCACCTTAAATCAAAAAACTCTCTACTACATAACGTTTCAGATACCATATAAATCTCTTCTCTTCTTGTTTAACAAGATAACTACTGATGTCGACAATTGTCCAATTTATACATTTAGTTGTGACACATCAAGCTACCTCATTGTGAGCGAACACCGAAAGTGTTGCGTACTAAGAGCAAGCGAAAGAGATAAGATGGGCAGCTTTTTTCTCGTCTTAGTTAGTAAATACCCTCTAATTCCTTACAACATGCCACCGCTTTTCTTTAGGTAGCAGAAAAGAAATTTAAAACCTCGAAATTCCCAGCCGATGTTGAGAGAATCGGTTGATAAATTATCCCCTCATTTTTTTTTCCTCTTCTTTTTTGTTAAAAGTTAAGTTGGACGCCAAAAACTACATTGGGAAAAAGCATTTCGCGCAAGGAAACTCTTTTCTGCGTTGAAAAGAATAAAAAGAAATGGAAGTGATAAGCATCTCGGTTACCAACTGCTAATAGCAACAATTTATAAACCATTTCTCTTTTAAAAGAAACATTTAAACACGTTATGGGGATATTTTAGAAATTAAAACAAGAGTACTGATTTTCTTAGGAAAAATACGAAGATATTTTGTGTTTTGCGGTACAGTAAGAATAAGAATTTTATAATTTTTAAAACTTAATAACTATTACAAGCCCGTTTGAACTTTAATAAGCTTAATGGAAAATTTTGAATTATTTATGTAGAACAAGCTAAATTACTCTACAGACGCTCTATAACAACATAACGTAACGAATAAGAAATATCTAATTCTAAACTTATAGACGGATCATGTCTTTGATGTCCAAATAATTTTGAAAAGTTTATTTTAACCTAATATAAAGTAAATATAATGAGCAACAATTAACAAAAAAGTTGAAATTTAAACAGATGTTCCCAACCACCATTAAAACTTGAATAAAAAAATTTTTTTTAAAGTATTTATACATTTATTTTAGGATGAGAATTTTTTAACGTTTCTTGAATGCAGTTGATTTGTAGGAGTCTTAAGTTACAAACGGATTCATCACCACACATTTTAGCTATAAGTTCCAGTCATTTAACGAGCGAATTCCAGCCTTTTAAACAATTTATAAATTTGATAATGGGATGCAAGTGACGTAGTGTGGATTTCTCGATCATGATTGGTTATTGAAACGTAACATTTGTATAAGTTAGCAACTGTTCTTTCCATTCTATTTCAAGTAATCCAAGCCCGTCAAGTATCAGTCCTCTAAAGTGACACATTCTATTTTATTTCATAAAGATTTCAATTCTTTCACTGTATATTTCTTACTTATCACTAACACCAGCAAGAAACCATGTAGAATATAAACAAACTAATTATGCATCGAAGTTGCCAGGTACACAAAAGATATATCGCGGTTACAATTAAATATATAAATAAATCTAAGTTAAGTAAAAGAAGCAGACGAGAAAGAATTATACTTTAACAAATTTGATGTGAGATATGGAGCTGTATTAACTTCACACTAATTAACATTCTAACTTATGTGGAGAAACTTAGCTCAACTTTAACGCTCCATTTTGCTCATAAGCAATCAGCAGGAGTTTACGTCAAAGATCACGTGTGTGGGTATTCGTGATCTTCTTCTTTCTGAAGTGCAAGTACTTAATTAAAGAAATATTTATAGCAAAAAACTTCTTTAAAAAAACCAGATGGATTAATGATTTACGTATGGTATACGAACGAATATATGAACTTGAAACTGTACTTTAAGAAACTAATGTTTTTTCTTAGATAAGACACTCGAAATCTACGTAACCAATTTTAGAAATGAGCAATATAAATATTTTTGGAAAAAGTGTAAAAATATATATTCCACTTAAATAATCCTACCATCGTTTTAAATCCTCTAAGAAGCCATTTTCGTAATAAATTCTCCAATGGCTTACGACATAAAATACAGAAAACAGCTGATCTGCAACACAGACGACATGGCGGCAGTCTTTGAGTAAACTCTTCCATTTTGAACACTATAAAAGTCGAATCTGAATGGCACCCGTTAATGGAAAAGTTCGTCGATATCAATCAGGCTCTGAAGACCTTTTCCATTGCTAGGAAGATAGGCTCTCGAAACGAGGATGGACCCACTATCTTCAATGAAAAGTGGGGTGTACTTGTTTCGTGGATATGACTGTAGTATCACTTCAGCAGGAAAGCGGGTGAATGAAAGGGAATTTGGTGTGATATTTTGAGCGTTAGATCCCATTGAGAAGAGAAAAGTGAAACGATATTTTGGGAGGTATGCGATTATTTTTTGCATGCGCAAGTGGATAAGTACTAAACTGGCTAGCGCCCTTACAAGACTCGATACGTTAAAGAATTCCAAATTCGAGAATAATTATCTTTCAATAAACTGTTGGAGATTTAGAATATGTTGCATCTTAATATCGTTTAAATTTTTTGCAACCTTAATATGAAGCTCAGTTGAACAATATCCGGAAAATTAATCATTCTTTAATTTGATAATACAAAACTATGGTTCAAATTGAATCAAAACTAGATTTAATTTAATATTTATTACGGTTACTGCTAATTTTTACAATATGTGGTTCTAAAGAAGCTCTCGAAATGGTGTTTTACGGAACACTAGGATTCCGGGAATCGGGACTTTTGTTAAATATTTCTTTTCACCACTTTTTAAACCTGAATTTATATTTAAATATAATCAAATATCCACATATTTAATATTTCAGTTGCCTTAACAAAATTATTTAAAATGAAATGTCAATGAAAAATAAGAGGCAAATTTTCTTGGAAAAAAGGCTATATATATGTAATACATTCCGCAGCCGAAAAAAAGTCTTAAGTCCATACTTCATTATGTATTTCAGTAATACTTATTTAAATATTCAAGCAAAAAATAATCTGTGGAAAAATTTATTTCAATAGGGATTTTTTTTAGAAAACTTACTAAATTTTAGGAAATTTTCTAAAATGTACAAAAATCAGGAGAATTTTTTATTAAACCTGTAGATCAGAAGAAATTGGCAAACTCCAGTAGTTTACTTAAAAATCCAGTAGAGTTGGCTACTAGGCTATTAAATCATTATTTCGATAGTTAGTGCAGTTAATTTTTTCGCAGGATATGCCAGGAATTTAATGTTTTGACTGCTTCACCAAACAAAATTTCCTTTTTCCATTTCGATCTAAGTGCTCTCATCTTACTCTAAGACATAAATTATGTAAAGGCGTAAATAGAATAAGTTATTAACTTTACACAAATTACATATTTCATACATTGTAGCATATTTTCAGAACAGAAAAAGTTTTTGATTTTTCAACGTGTTTCGTATTAACTAGATTATTTTTAGTGTGTCGTAGTCGTGATTGACTACTCACAATATTTGTTAGCAAATTTTTGATATTTCAAGACGCTTATGATTTTGGAATTTAACGATTAAATCTATATATTCAAGCATGGTTTTGAGGTTATTATATCAACACGTTTCTAAAATAGTTACTATTCATTGAAGATTGTAAATATATCATTTTAAAATTCAATATCGATTAAGACAAAAAAAAACTGCACTTCAATATTATTGCAATAAGCTTATATGGCTTAATAATAATGAAATATTGATGTAATAAAACAATAATAAAATAATGGTATAATTGTAATGTGAGAAAATTCTACTTAATTTTGAAGTTAATTATACACATGGCTTGCTATTAACAAAATATTACTATAATAATAAAATAAAATAATAAATAGTAATACAAAAATAATATAATATTAATAAAAATATACTACTAATTAATAATGCACTAGTTTTAAAAAAGCAAGTTTTTTACTGAAATTACCATATGCGAAATCATGTTTGAATTTCAAAAAGTCTTAGCAGTTTTGTTAGAATCAGCGAGAAAATTTCAATCAGTTTTAAGCAACACGTATTTAACATGTTTCAATAGAAACTGGTGGCTGAGATTAAACATAAAACCCCAAAGGTGAAAATAAGTTGAATATGTTTATGCTTATTTAAAAATGTCCTAGTTAAAACTTCACAGAATGTTTTGTAGTTGATTTTATTGTTTGCTTAGCTTATACTATCAATATTTATATCAAATGCTTTATAGCGGTACTAAAATAAATATGGCTCATTGTTATCTACGCTACTTCAAATGTGGAGTTTGGTTATCTTAATGTTACCATGGAGATCCTTATGTGATCTGCGATAAGAAATTCCCCGTTATCCACTAATTTGAAATATCCAGTGTTTCTTTCTGACATTTATTTTCGAAATTTTTTTTATTTTTTTATTATTCGCTCCAAAATTAAAATATTTTAATATGTTTATATAATTATCATAAAATATCGACTCGGTTGTTTTTGAGTATTTAAAGAAAAATCGTGCAAAGTGTTTAAAAAATAAGCTGTTTTCTTAAGTTTTATATCAAATCTTTCAAGTGTGATTTTCAAACGAAACAACACGAAGGTAATGCGCTCTACGAGAAATAGAATACATTGAGAAAAAAAATATAATCAGTATAATAAAATTAACCATGCTCTTGGCTCAATGGGGAAATCAAAAAGCACGGTAATTTTTCATAAAAGCACTTTGATAATGATTTTGGTAAAATTAGCAATAAAATATGGTTGTACAATATGCGATAAAATTTGGTAAATGTGATGAAATATGATAATTTTATCATGATACCTCAGTTCAAGAAGTAAAAACCATTTATTCGGTTAAATAATTAACTTTTTAATTTTGTATTTTTTAGCAAATGTGTGGTAATAAGAACTGTAATTTTTTCGGTTTTTAAATTAAACCGTTACCATATGAACAGAAAAATTATCAAACGAATTGATAAAGTTCCGTCGATTTTGGTTTTATTAACCAGAACTTATATGCAAATATGAGCAGTTCAGTGCAAAAATCGATTAAAACCTTGGAATATTTTAAGGAGTTAAATTAATGAATTTGCCATAGCTTTGTATATTTAGAATGAATTTCCAAAATAATAAAGAGTGACACCACAAAATGATAAAAATTTCTTAGAAAATTTATATTACGAAAGGAACTTTAAGAAATTAATCCTAGCGTTTCTACTCTTTGTTTTATGAAATAAATCAATGCATACATCGAACAGCACATGTAATGTTGGTCTACATTTTTTCAAAGGGGGAGTTTTTGCATCAAGCAGTTCTCTAGTATTGTGTCCGGATAGATATTTCACTTACTTTCGGAATTACCCCTTGATAACATCACTACAAGCAGAAACATCTTATCAATTACACAAAAATTATGATGCTTCTTATCAAATGAGCTAAAATTTAGCTTATTAATTTTTTAAGCTTAAAATTTCATATTTAGCTTTAAAATTTCATACTCTCTTTCAGGTTCTTCATATTAATTATATTTTCGTACTTAAAGGCAATGCGGATATTGTTCACTAACTAAATCATTAGCATTAATATAAATACATGAATATGCAAGGTTTTAAATTTTGGTCTCAGGTTCCAATAATGGGTAAAAATCAATTAAGATAATTATAGTTATTTCTGCCTAAATTTTAAAATACATATAGTTTGGTCAATATAACATAGACTGTAAATGACAAGGTAATATGGTAAATGCTCCACTGAATGTTGCAACGATATAACAAAGTCCAGTGATATGTTCAAGATAATCTTTTAAAATTTCTAATTCAGAAAGAACGTTTTTATAAAAGTATTCATATTTCAGTGTTGAACTGCGGAAATTTATATATTCGACATAACAATTAATTGCAGAATAAAATAATTCATTTTTTTGTATGTTTCCACCTAATTTTAAAGAGAACAGAAAGTTTTTGAAACCTAAATTATTATAATTTTTTTCTACACGAATTCAGATTCGGATAAAAACGTCTTATTTTGTTTTCGAATGTTAAATGAAAAACCACATTCGTTACAGAGTGTGCTATTTAAATGGGGAAATTTGTGCAAGATAACATCGAACAATACGATAAATTTTTTCAAGGGTCTGGAATCAGACTTCTACTTCTTCCAGGGCTGCTGAAAAGTTGTATTTTTAGATTAGCAGTCTCTATATTTCTCGCAGTTCAACTCAGGCGTCTAAATTCTCGCTCTAGCTGTTGTTTACAGCAGAAAAAATAATTTTTCTAACCTTCGAATTCTAACGTAGCCTTGTGTATTGTCATAACTCTTTTTTTTATCAACTACATTAAATCTTTTAATATTAGATGTCAACTGAGTTTTTATGGATCTGTTATTAGTTTGCATTGAAAATTAAAAAAACTAATTGGTGAATAACTATCGTAGGTAATTGAAATAATTGTTTTTAGCAGACATACAGATTTAACATACAAATATCCTTTGTGACCCAAAAGATGCATTTTGAAATTAATGTTATGAATTAACATTTAGCATTCCATAAAATGCTGCGTAAGTTTACTTTTCAGGGTGTCAAAAAAAACTAGTGATTGAAAATATTTTACAAAAAGGATTCTTTGTTTTTGTTAGACATTTAACTTAAAATGCTGAAAATTAAAAAAAGCAAATTTATTTTTTAAACCGTAATCCATAGATTACTTATTTATGAATTAATACAAAGAGGTAATAAGTAATTCAATTGATGCATTAGTATATCATTTAAAAAATATTAAGTAAGCAAATTAAACTCTCAGGACTTGCTCAGGTTGAAAATTTTGATTGCAGAATAATTTTCATGCAAAAAATATGCATTGTTTGTGCATGAAAAATATGCTATATTAAGTCAGAAAAATCATGCTATTTTTTCGAGCTAACAGACCGAACAATAATTTTGAAGCATTTTCTATTTTCCAGTATTTAAATATCTGTACTTGAATTGTATAAGAAACATTAATAAAAATTTTTAAAAAATTATTCGACAGTGATACTTTGTAACGTAGATTATTCCTATATTTAGATATAAGGGACGCAGCAAACTTCAAATCTAATTATTTTGTATAATTTTATGAAAATTATTATTATCTTTAAGTTAAAATATATTACATTAAATAGGAATTCCAATTAAAGCAATTATAAAATATAAAAAAATTCTATTTTAGTAATTTTAATTTTTTTGTATTTTTATGAATAGTGTAGAATTTATTTATAATTTGAATGTAACTTTAAAAAGCAAAACAAAGTTTACGAAGCATTATAAAAACTCGACGTAAAAGATTAAATTTATATCGAAAAAAATAATATTGATAATCTTATGAAGCCTTTGTAGAAGTGCCTTTGAAAATATTGTGGTTACTATTTAGCCATGTCTGATATCTGAAAAGTACACTTATAATAGTCTTAGTTAAAAATTAAATAAAAGTAAAAAAAGTTGTTATTTTAATTTGTGTACTGTAAGTTGTAAAAAACCAAAAATGTTTCGCGCAGATAGAACAAATAAATGAAAAACACTGAGATCTGCCATGAATATTTCTTTCCTTTTTGACATCAGTTGTAAGAGGAAATCTTGCATTTAATTCGGTTGTAAGGATACATTTTTTAGTTTAAATTTAGGTTTAAAACCAAAATCCAAATCAGATTTTTCATTTTCATAGATTTGAATACTACATATAAGCAAAGTAATATGAAAATTTTGTAGTTTATTTCAGTTGTTAGACTCATTAAAAATTTTGTTTAATTAAAATTCCATTCAGACTTTTAATTTACATACACTAATTGATAAAATTTATAACTCTAAACTTGTAAGTTTATTGGGAAAGATTTTATAGAGTGGTAGTTTAGAAAATCAGTGTGCGGTGTTCAGTGCCTTCTAAAACTTAAATAATAATGCTAATTCTGAAAATATAATTGCCTAACTAGTATAGCTGTTGTTAGACATATGTTTGAGTCACTAATTTGTCAAGGTAGGTAAAGCAATTTAAAATGTATTTTTTGAAATTGGGAAAAAAATTTCTCAACAATACTACAACAGGGAGAAAAAATTTATAAAATTACTGTACTGTATTATAATGGTAGTTTGGTGAAGAAAAAACAACAACAAAATTCTGGTTAATAGAACTAAAATATACGATATTTGAAACCATTCATTTCATGAATTTTTCGCTCACATATTATCGTTTTATGGTAACCGAAAATTCTGTGTTCCAAAATTACAATTCTTATCACCACATATTTAAAAACTGAAAAGTAATTTAACGAAATAAATGACTCATATGTAATGCTCTAAGATATGATAACCAAATAATACCACATTTTCCAAATTTTCTAAAACATTGTAAAATTATATTTTATTGTAAATTTTATCAAAATCAATCTCACAGTGTTTCGGTAAAATTTACTGAGCTTCATGATGTTCTCATAGAGCCAGAAACACAGTAAATTTTACCATATTCTGGCAATTTTGACTATACTTTTTTTCTGTGAGAAATTGCATCCATGTACATAGTAATTAATTTCTCTCGCATTACAATTCATTTGTTATGAAAAATATCTCAGATTATACAATATATATGGATACAAGTATATAGTGTAATTAAGCTGTTAGAAAAATCTCCCAGTGTATTTTTTTCACCAGGAAGGCATAAATTTAGTTTTGGAACAAAAAGTCAAATAGGATTTTTCATTCACCAAGATTTATGAAATAGATGTAACTGAATTAGGTCTTTATTATTTTTTACAATAACGAGATTGTTTTCGGGAGCAATAGATAATAAAGCCAGAAGAAGAAAAAAAACATTGTTTCAACCACAAATGCTTCTCTTCTTTTTTTTCTACTTCAGTTGTTAGGGGAAATTTATAACCGATGTAAATATTTCTTAGTTTTTTTAAACGTTTCTCCCCCAATTATGGATATAGGTAAGAATTGTGTTTTTAAAAAATTCCCGTGACACGTAGGTAGAGTGTATCAATTCGGATTTTGAGCGGTACTAAAAGATGCGCGTAAGGAGAACGGTAGAGAACTCCAGACGACGTGTCGACACCAGAACTGTTGCTGTCACAACTGCTGCTAGACTTGTCGTTTTCATTTTGGTTTCCTGCCAATAATTATTTCACCCGGTTTAAAGTGATCATTAATGATGTAGTTTTGTTTCATTTGTTTAAATATCATTCTATTTGAAAATTTTTTTGGAAGCATGAATTTTGAATAAACTCAATATGCACATAATCATTTAAAGAATAAAACACTCTCAATTGTTAATAATAAAATTTCAATGTTTAATAAATTTTTAAAAAAATTAAGTATATTTCAATTGTAGGCATCCATTAGAATTTAGGTATGAATTTCAATTACATTATAATTTCGGTCATTATCTATAGCAACCGAGAATGCATTATGTGTTATCACCATGCATTATCACGTGACAATTTTGCTAGGTAATACTAGAAATAAGGCAAATCGTTTAAAAATATTTTTTTGAAACATAAAGGTAAGTTTTAATTAATTAATGACATACTTTAAAAATAACTTTTGACATTTACCATCATTAATATTTTTTAGTATTTATCTCATCCATTTTGTCTGCTACTCCTTAAAATAAAATGCTTTCCCCTCCAACACTAAAACATTTAATATTTTAATTATATGTTAGATCAGTATTAGCGAGTTAAATGTATTTAGTTAAGTTATAATGTATAACATTAAAAGGAAGATATTGCTTGTTTGTATGTCCCTCTTAAAAATTTTACACAATTTGTTCTAAAGTCTTTTTACGTTTTAGTTGGTAATTTCAATACTTAGTTTTTTTGGTACTAATCTGAGTAATAAAAATTATTTAAATGAAAACTTATTTTTAAATGTAATACATGCTTTCACATAGTATATTTATTGAATGTAACGATTTGTCCAACTAATATTAAAACCTAAGCACTTAATTATTTATCTGAAAAGTTAGAAAGAGGAAAAAGTTTCCGGAAATATCTGGATTTTAAAAAGGCCACTTTAATAAAAAATATATAGATAAAAATTGTTTTATTTAATTAAAAATAGCTTTCTTTGAATTAAAAGGATTATGTTCATAAAGATATTAGTTAATAAACTTCTTACTTTTAAGCTTTTGAATTTCACACAAGTGTCATATTGGTTTGAAAAAATATACATTTGTATAAAAATATAAAAAAGAATGTTTTACCGTATAAAGATGAACGGAAGGCGTCAGTACAGTGATTCTGCTGCAACGAAAATAAACGTTATTTTCCCTGAAGTAACTTTACCAAGTGTTCTCCCATTTTCTTAAATATTCGCTATAAGACAGTTTAGAAATTAGCAATAATAATTGAGTCTAATTACTTTTAAACGGTCTACTTTTGGTGAATTTTGAATTTGAAAATTTTTTCTAGTCACAAAAATGTAACATTTTAACTTATTATATGCTGCTACATAATACTCGTGCTACTATAATGATCCTTTAATTACACAGGGGAAAAAAGTATTTTCTTTATCTCGCATGAGATATTTTAACGAATCTTAGAAACTTTCGTATCGCTGATTTCAAATCTGCTGATTGGTTTCTTTTCCCCAGCAACTTTGTATAATACCTCCCCCCTCCCCATCATACAAAACCGTACAAAATAGAAAATCCCCCCCTACGGGATGTACGTACTTTTTGAACGGCTCCTAATGCGTTAATATATTTAACAGATATTATAATACGTTAGTTTAAATACGTTATTATATATGACAGAGAGTCGTATAAATGTTACGACTAGCTTCTTAGGGCAGTTAGGGCACACCATTAGGATTCATATTACATAGGAACCCATGTACAGAAATGACGCCATACGCTAAGGCCTTTTTCATATTATAAACTTGTTCTTCGTGTGCTTCAGAACAGATCATAATAGGGACGCGTCCCTAGTCGCGTACGACGATTATTCCGGGCATGAGTTCCTATTCATGTTTAATCCTGATGATGTGCCCTAATTCCCGTTGAAGTTTGTCGCAGCGACACCCAGTTATATATAACGTTTTTAGATTTATACATTTCATCAAAAAATAGACTAAAAATGTCATTTAAAAAAATCTGTAGCTTTAGGAGCAAGACTACTTTTAGATTTGAAATCCCCACAATTGAATTAGACAAGATAAAGTATTCGTGTAAATGCAAAAAAAAAAAAAAAATTGTCATTATTATTAAATTACAGACTGCTTATTTGCTCCTGTATAAACCAAGGGATATCCCTTAACAACGGAAAACTTTAAATTATTACTTGATGAATCATACAAGAATTTTTCCAAAACAAGAAAAGCATTGCAGCCGAAACAAAGATTTTTTTGTCAAACTTTTAGCTGCGTGAATTCTGTAGACAAGTATTTTTGTAAACATATGGGTGGAAATATTTTAACTTTTTCTTTATTTAATTTGTTTACTTTAGTTGTATTTTGAGCTCTCAATTTGAGACCTTTAGATTCAAAATGTTACTGAATTCCAAGCGTGCCTGTAAACAGTAAGAACAATCCGATCGTTTTTCTTAAAAAAAATTATTAAACATTGAATTAGAATTGGCATTGCTTCTTTTTCCTACGTTTTGGAAATCAATGTTTACATTCATTTTTCTACCACATGTCGCTTTTACAAAGTTTAGAACGCTGAACTAATGGTGATTCAGTGAAAGGATTTATTTACCTTCAATATGTTTTTATGACTTATGGTAAAAAAGTAAAATCTTACTATTCGATATATTGTGAAAAGCCTCCTTGTTCACTCTTGGCAAAGATGTCTTTGATGTTTTGACTAAACATTTCTATTTTCAAAAGTTTATTCTTGTAACTGAAAATATGAATATGAGTAATACTCGCGTGTTTCAACATATTTTAAAAACGAGGAAAAAATCATTTGATTATAGTGGTGACCTTTTCCTATATTAGTTTTAAAATCCATGTTTTGTAAAAGCATTTCGAAACATTACTTCACATTATGCTGAAAGAAGGGTAACATCTATTTTGCACTCTCTCGAAGGATTAAGCAACAGTAGATACTCTGTTACATTTTGCATACACAATGAGTGCTACTAAAATAAAATGTCGACATATTTTTCATTGAAATTTAAGTTATTTTTCTAAAACAGAACTCAGTCTTATAATTTGCTTTTAAACGGTGCTATTTCACGGTTTATTTAAAATGAAATATGAACAAAAAATATTAATTTTTTGTATGGTTTGTTAAAAAATGTATGTCAGAAATTAAAAAGTGTTTTAAAATCATTACATATTAGTATTATTCATACTACAAGGTCTGTATAGTAGACTAACTAATAGACAAATTATTATTACTTTAAAACTAAATAACACGATTCTCATAGTGTGTTTTATATTTTATTTCATAACCGACGATGAACAGCCGACCTAATACTGAGTTTACGACTGCCAATGCTCGACACCGTAACTTTCTAATTTTGATCCCAACCCAGAAGATAAGAGAACTCCCGTATCGTGTATTGAGACAATCTGGCTTTCGTAGGAAACTTTTTGAGGTAACTAACCCACTTTTGCGTTACGTGAAAAAGAAAATCACGAAAACCCTCCAAATGGTTAGCCCGAAGGCAAGGGAATTCTAACCCATGATCCATCTATCGCTGAGGATGTTTTACGTCAGCACTGTGGTTAGTGCGAGACGAGAGCAGTATTCGTATCAACCAGCCACCACGGGGATTCGTACCTGTGTCTTTTCTTCTTTTCTTTTTTTTTAGAAGCGAACGCTTCATCCGATGAGTCACCACAGTTCTTTCATATTGTATTGTTTATACTGGTGTTTAAAATATAAGTTTTCACCACTTTATTTAAATAAATTTTTAAAATCTTCTTTTTTGTTTAAGGTAAAGCCATATTTTATTTACATAAAAATGGTGCGATAAATTCATAATAATCATGATATATGCATTCAGAAATAGTGCTGTGTGGAGAAAAATTATGTCAAATTCATTGTTTACTTAAAACAGCAAAACTCATATACTGTCGTGATCTTATACGTGGTCAGTTGCCTGTCCTCATACGCAAAATATTTTATTTTCAATCGTGACTATCTTTACATGTTTGATGCTTGATTTTCTTTTGTGAATACCTTTAAATTTGGAATGTTTCATATTTTTATAATGCCTATCTTTGCATGTGGAAAATTTTATTTTCTATCTATACTATGTATATATGTGGAATGTTTTTTTTCGATCGTGAATATCTTTATTTACGTGGAATAGTTTTCAATGTCAATTCTATCGTACTGTGACCCCTGAAATGTATCTACAGATCAGAAGGGGAGAACAATCTTTCTTTAGAAAGATACTAGCTTCATTTGTAAAAACCCACATCTCATAAAAACAAAAGAACCCGGTACGTAGGAGTTATATTTAGGCCTTCACATAATGCGAATTGCGATGAACTTTTTCATCAACCAAAAAGCATAAGCATTGAATAGAGGCAACTGTTCAAAAATGTCGTTAAAAAACGATTCATTATAAAAAACTTTGTTTTTTTTTTTCAATTTGAAAATATAAAATGTTATGCAGACATTTTTTGGGTGCTCATGGCATTTTATGGCCTTAATTTTTCATTTGAAAATGTAAAAATATTGTTGAAAATTTATTTCTATAATTTTCTATAGGATGAGTTATTATTGATGATTTTTTATTATTAATGATTTCTTATTATTAATGATTATACAGTGAAAACAGCTTATTTAATATGCCTTTTGAACATACAACAAGATGCTTCCGGTATAAATTATTTAATTATTTTCAAAATATTTCTTAGGTATTATTATTTGACTTCACAGCTTTATTTTAAAATCATTATATAAAGGTAAAAAAATGCAAACTAAATTATTTTAAATTGTATTTTAGCATTTTTCAAAGTTATCAAGTTAATGGGATGCCTGCAAGTGACGTAGTGTGGATTTCTCGATCTTGATTGGTTGTTGGAACGTTGCATTTTTTTACGTTTGCAACTGTTCTTTCCATTCTATTTCGAGTAAGCCTAGCCAGTCAAGCACCAATTTTCTTAAGTGACTTATTCTATATTCTTTCACAAAGTTTTAAATTCTTTCACTATATATTTACACAAAGACTTAACACAAAGACAGGCGCGAAGCTATGTAGAGCATAAACAAACTTATTATACATCAAAGTTGTCAAGTACACAAAACGAAAATTATATCACGGTTACAATAAAATACACAAACAAATAATGAAACTAAGTTAAGTAAAATAAGTAAAAGGGAAAGAATTATATTTCAACAAATTCGATGGGCGATACAGCTCTGTATTCCATTAACTTTACGTTGATTAATATTCTAAGTTATGCAGACAAACTTAGCTCAACTTTAATACACCATTTTGTTGAGAAAGATTAACTGGCTCTGACGTCATAGGTCACATGGGTGGGTATCGGTGTTTAGAGTGCAAGTACCCAATTCGCAATCGCAACGAACTATAGGGGGCGTTATTGTATGAGACGAATACCTGCGATTTCTATATGAACAATCATTCAGTTACTCTGGAGACGTCTTCAATGTAGCGTGTAGCATTGTAACGCTCCTTCCTTATTGTGGCTTATTAAATTTAAAAAATACCTTAGCAACTGTTCTTTTCATTCTATTTCGAGTAAGCCCAGCCAGTAAAGCACCAATTTTCTTAAGTGACACATTCTATATTCTTTCACAAAGATTTAAATTCTTTCACTATGTATTTACACGAAGACTTAACACAACGACAGAATAAAATATCATCTATAAGAAAAAATAACTTTTTTTTATATAATTAAAACTTAAATTAAATGTATTTATACATGAATTTCCTTCTATCATATTTGATTTAAATGTTTTAATCATGCATACTTAGTATAGTACATGATTTGAATCTAATTTTATCTATCTCATTTTGATTGGATTAATCTTAATCTAAAACAATTTCGTCATTCGAATATTTTCATTCAGATCAACATACATTTTAGGTTATATATGCAACCATTTAAAATTTCCATTATGTTGAAACTTGAAGAATATTACTTACTTGATGAAGTCTTGTAATTTGGTTTAGCAACTGATCTTACATTTGATGAGAAGTTACACGTTAATGAAGGAATTTTAAGTTAATTCTCTTGATTGGAATTTGAACATCATTATTTTTACAAATGAAAAAACAATTATTGAGCAGACAAAAAGAACTACGATGCATGATTTAGGCTGAATAAAACTATAGAAACTATAGTGAAACTTTTTTAAACTTACGAAGAAGTATTAAGATTGTAAATAGAATTTATTACAGAGAAAAAGTTCATTACTTCATTATGGAAATTGTTCTTTCGTCTTTTAAATATAGGTGTTGCCAAACTTTCAAAAATACTTCATTATTATGAAATCAAACGATATTTTTTTTAAAAGTTTTATATATGAAGGCATCCATTTTAATTAGCAGCTGAATAAATTATACATTTTAGATCTTTAATTTCGTGAGTTGCAAACGATTTTATAGGCTTTATAGATATTTAGTTTTTATTCAGTAGCAGACGATTTTTTTTATTAGCCATTGATTAGCATGAACTTAATTTTAAAATGTATGAGACTACTGAAGTACATTAAGTTCTTCTCCACATGATTCTCATTATATCTATTCCCATCTTTTCAAATATATGTTAGTTTCTATCAGAAAAATAAAATCTTAGTTTGAAGCCACACTAAATATTTAATCTAAAATCAATTTTATAATATTTTCATGCTTTAAATGACATAAAAAATAAAGCTTTTAAGGACTTAAATTACCATCCTCGTGCGTTTTATATTGAATGGGCTTTTAAATCAGCGGAGTTAATATTTCAAAATAGCCACAAATGTAAATATTAATTTCATTCAATTTAGCATGAAAATTTTGAAATTAACCAGTTCAAATTTATAAAATTATCAAATCGCAAATCTAATTTATAAACAGAATAAACAATAAAGCAAATAAATTACGTAAAAATATTCTAAACATTGCAACTGGGCATTTCTAGATAAGTATGTATGGTTTGTTTTAATACAAATTTAGTAACAACATAATATCTCTTAATAAATTAGTAATTTTCTCTTAATAATGTATCACTTACGATTACTTTAAATTATCACTTACGATACAGAAATTAAGGGACATCTAAATGAATAATAATTTTAAAAAAACCTTCGTTTAAAAATGCATACATCACCATATTTTTTTGAAATTATGTTTTTCCTAATAATTGTATGATTTGATGCAATTTAAATATTTTCCGTAGGAATGGAATTCATATTCATTACGTATAGAAATAGAAATCGAATTTTTTTTCAACAGCATTTATTCTAATATTTGTTTGATTTGCTGTTAATTAAAACTTTTGCGTCTGATTTAAAATAGAGCACATCATGCATGTAAATGTACAATCTTTTTTTTAAAATGGCCTATCTATTCTAATTCTCATTTAATTCAATATCAGTTAATAATTTTGCATGGAAATAAAATCTAAGTTATTACACAAAATTTAAACAATATTTATTCTATTATTCATTTAATTTTATTTAATTTAAAACTTCGAATAGAAACGTAATTGACATTGTTTTTGTTTCTTTTTAGATTTATATGTTTGTACTTATTTTCAAAGGCCCATACATAATCTTTTAAAAATGAAAAGGTAAAAGCAGTGATATATTTTTTTCTCGACAGATAAGACAAAACTCTTTGTTGAGTCGAACAGAAGCGACAACCAGAAATAAAGAGAGAAAAGCAAAAATTGAGGTCGTCCTCCCATCCCCTCTAGGAGAATGAAAAGTGATGCGGTTACAGTTAAGTTGCAAATGAGGGCAGAAGGACTCTTCCTGGAAGCGTGGGGAGATTCATTTTTTTTCTCTTCAAAAAATAAAGTTTTTTTTTCTTTAAGTTCAAAATTGGAGTAAATAAATAAATATTTTCTTCCATGTTTTGTTTCCTCACGTTTTAAGCAATAAATGCGCCATAAAGTTTTGTCAGCGGTGTTTACCAAACTATTTAAAACTTCTTAAAAACTAAAAATTTAAACGTTTTTCTAAGTAAAGACATGTTATTTCTTCCACATGTATTTAAAATAAATATTGAAAAAAAATTTTCTCAGAGACTTCGTACTCATCAGTTGAGTGTAGAGTTTTTAAAAAAATTAATTTAACTTAAATCTCATAGCTACATGTAGATTTAAAAAGAAAAAATATCCTTACGAATTAACATGCTAATTCTGCAATCCTTCTCTAATTTTCAAAGTATTCTGAAAAACATATCGCATGTTTATTATCGATATGCATAAATACGTAACTCGATAGTCTTACAATATTAGTGGAAATTTTTTTAAAGCTGTTTAGCTTGTCTAAATGATTCGGCAAAGTACAAGCTGGTAGGGTTTAATTCTACGGAATAATAAGCATAAAATTTCATGATTTTTAAAATCATAAACTGCATAAATCAGTGTTATAAAACATAAGTTTTATTAATATAACTTTAATGCACTTCAAAGTTTTAACTTCAGTTTTTGAATTCATTAATTATGAAGTTGTCGAAAATATGACAATGAACGAAATTGTTAATAAAAAAGTATAAAAATATAATTAGTTAATCGTGCTCTGTAAAAAATGAGTGATTATATAGATAAAATGAACCTTTGCATTATTTGATTATTTATAGCATATTAATTATTTTCCGATTAATATCCGATTAATTCCGATTGATATACGTATAATTTGTTATTCTGATGAAGGGTTTAACGATGAATGGCAATAATTAAGAAGGCATTTTTAGACACAACATTTACTGAACAACATTTAAATCCAAGTTTCGAAGAGCCAACCAATCCTAGAAATTAAGAAAAATGATTTTACTATCTCCTATTATCTGTTAAAATAATTTTTGGTCAAATTATTAAAAATAATATTCTGTGTATTTTATTTCTCTAAGTAGCCTATAACGTGTCAAAGATAATGTGAAAGGCATTAAACTCTGAACGATTGCCAAGATTTTTCTTAAAAGCTTTGATAAAAAATAACAAAGGCTTAAGCGATATTTAGTGGGATGAAGACACAGTCATTAATTAAGATATATTTAAAGGAAGGATAAGAATGAAAGAAAAGCAAGGCGCTGTAGCTTCCCAAAACTCTGCTAGAAAACTCACTTGTAAAATTTTTAGTTCAAAAACTCTAAAAAATTTTCCAAAAAAAATTACATTTTTGATAATGATCGAATTTTAGATAACTGTAGGTTATTTATTTTCCTCAGAAATCCAACTATTACTGTTAGTTAACAATTGAAAAAGCGATTTTCGCTTACATTTCACTTTTGAACTGTTGCACTGAGAAAACAAAAAGTATGGTAAAAACTACCCGGTAATTTTCACAGAAGGATTTTGGAGATGATTTTGGTAAAATTAACGCTAAAAAATGGTTTTATAATATTTGATAAAATTTGGTAATTTTATCATGATACCTTAGTCGGTCAAATTTACTTTTCAGTTATACCCTTTCTACTAAATGTGTGAATGTGTGGTAATAAGAACTATAATTTTGCAAACCAGAATTTCAAGTAAATAACGTTACCATATGAACGAAAAAAATATCAAATAAAAGGCTTAAATGCCGTATATTTTGAGGTTTACTACCAGAATTATGGTTTTTATTACTAGAAATATCATCACCATACAGTTTTGTACCGTAGTTTTGTCAGAATTTTTTTCTATGTATGGGATATAAAATGCTTTACACGGGTGTATCCTCAACCAAAACTTCTTTAGTTCTTATTGAATAAAATACTTTTATTGATGTTTTCTGCCTTAGATATTTCTTACTACACTTTTATACAAAAGGTGTGACTGTATTTATTTCTAAATTAGATTTATTTTATGATAAAAATTATAAACGAGGTTGCTATTTGGACACTTAAAACTTGTCCACCATTGAAAAGCTTTCATTTGCATCCAGAATTCTCGTTCATGAAGAATTATGGTTTCTTTTTAACAGACATTTCTGGTAAGAAAGAATCATAATCCAAATCCTGGGCATTAAAAACATCAATATGAGCTATTTGAACCATTTATTTGGTAATTTTTCCGTTCTTCTAATAACAGTTTATCGAAAATTCTGGTTTTAAAAATTATAGTTCTTATTACCACACAGTAAAAAATACAAAACTGAAAAGTAAATTTAACCAAACCATGGTTTCTCATGTCATGTTCTAAGTTTGATAAAATTACAAACTTTTACCACATTTTGTCACATATTATAAAAACGTATTTAATTGTAAATTTTATCAAAATCGCTTCGGTGAAAATTACCGAACTTTTTGGTGTTCCCATAGAACCTGAAATACGTTAAATTTTACCATATTCTTTCCGTTTTGAGCACTTTTTTTCTCAGTGTAGGATAATAATTGCCCTGAAATATTTGCCTGCTTAAGTAAGAAGAATAACAAATTTTTTTTTTTTAAAGAATTTTTTAAACTTTGATTGTTGTTACAGTTCTTCTATAATTGATTTCTAGAATTTTCTAGAATTCGTTGTGGATCATTTATAACTCTTAACATATAAAAAAAGGGTGTTAATAAGTTTCTGAAGATACATTTTACTGTTAGTCCGTTACCTTAAAAAAAATTTCTTAAGTATAAAATTTATTAAATTTTTTTTTAAAGAAATAAATGTTATTCAAGATTATGATTAAGAAAAACTACTAATTCAAGTGATGCAAAAAGCATTGTTACTTCTGAACATTCCACAGCTAGTTAAAAAGGGAAAGAATAAGATTGGATAATGTGCAGAACATCAGTGAGTTGACATGAAGATGTTTACTCGGGAATTCTTACTTGATTAGCTGTAACCGCAACCAGAAGAGGATGATCGATGAATACAACGAGAAATGATGTCGGAAGGTTCCCAAGAAAAAAAACAACTCTAGGAGTGCAAATATTTACAAACTTTCACACCATCAGAAAATAGGGAACAAGTCGCTAACTAGCCTTACAAATTTAAATACCGGAAAAAGGGAAAAATAGTGATATTTGTTCCGATTTACTGAAGAAGAGATTTCAGGAGATTTGTAGGATTGATCTTAGCAGAATTTTACCTGGATTTATTCTTTATTTTTGGTTGTATTTAAATCTGAGCGGGAAAAAAAAAGATTGAATAATTTTAACCAAATTAGATTTGTCATAAATAAAAAAATCTATGCACTCTCTACTGCGTTTTCAGGGGAAAAAAGAGAAACATTTATTTCATTTGGTTTATTACTAGTTTAGAATTAAATGTTATTCCTAAAAAAAGTTAAAAGAGAATTTGGCATGGAAAATATGTGGAATAATACGTAACTCACTAATCTTAAGTTATAATTTTAAAAAAATTGGAATCTAGCAAAAACAAATTCGTTAAAACTGTATTATCTTAATATCATACAATTTGATTAATGTCTTTAAGGCATTCAGCGAGTCAATAACAATATTATATTTTCTAGAGTTCAGCAACCAAAAAAAAAAAAAAAAGGCACTTTTGAAAAATTAAAGGTACTTTCTGATGAAATAAAACTTACAAATTAACTTAAATTATCTTAAAACTTGATTAAATTAAAACTTACTTCATTTCTTAACATTTCCTAACTATTCTAAAATAATATAAGATGCATTCAGGAGATATATTTTTAAAGAAATGTGTACCAAAATTGTCTTGTACAGTCTCTTAAACAGAGTGAAAAAAATGACATACAAACTGTAAAAAAAAAACCCGCCTGAAATTAACATGCTAATTGTTTACAATTGAGCTAAAATCTCTGATCCGCCAACTAGAATTGATATTTTGAGCTAGTACAGTGATCGAATCAATCCATTGTCGGTACTCGAAACAGAGTCCGAATACAGTCCGAACTTTCTTTTTCTGTTGTGTAACTAGGAGGGTACCCATTACCCAAAGTAACACTCGTAAATCAAAAGAAAAAAAAGAAAAGAGATCTACAATGCCGAATTATGCTATACCATTTGATTTTATTATTCCTAAATTAGGGTTTTTATTCCAATTTTTAAGTTTAATCTTTAAATTTAATATTTTAATTTTAGAATTACAAAACGCAAGTATTAAAAAAAATTCTGAACTGAGGCTATTTGCTACCATGAGTGCTTTCCGTTTGTGACACCTTAGCGACTGTAAAAATTACAGTTCTTGATAATTTATAACTTGATGTTTACTTCGAAGAATGCAAAAGAAATTTTATAAATTTTTTTCAAACCTAAAAAAAAGAAACTATTTAAAAAGATCCAGCCTAACTGTCGAATGATTCTTCTTTGTGAGCCATCCAGGTATTTTAACAACGTTGAAAAATGCTAAAACTTCCTTACAAATTACCATTGTCAAAAAAACATGAACCATAAAATACCGAAATCGTTTTAACTTTCGAAACGAAGTTTTTGTCTGTAAGATTCTTGTTGAAATTAAAGAATAATCACCTTAAATGGTTAAAGATGATCTAATTGTCTTAATGGTATTCAATATGGAATCTAGCTCATAGAGAAATCTCAAATTTAAAATGAAAATGAAGTTCTCTAAATCAAAACAGATTTTTGTCAAGTAAAATTTACTCAATTTTTTTTAAAAAGAGTGAATTACACGAAGAAAAAATAAGAAGTGAAATTTTTTCTGTTTTTTCGTATTTATTTCAGTGAAAAATAATTAACAAGAGATTGTCTTCCGATTTTATTCAACAAAATGGCTTCTATGACTTTGATATGACCTTGACAATCGTTTTCAGATTTTTCTCTCTCTCAAACTCTATCATCATTCAACACCGAAAGGTATATTGATCTAATAGAACTGTTATTGCAGAAAATAAAAATCATATTATTCCCTTTTTAAAAAACCGAAAATAGTGACAGTAAATAAAAAAGATGTTTGCAAAATATCAACGTTTAAAGAAAGAATAAAGGGCAAATTCCTCGCACTTACAAGACGCGACAAATAAACGCTCAATCTGTAGATTAGATGTGAAAGGCTTTGAGTTTTAAACTTATAAATTTCATTTTTATTATAACATCATGCGTCTGTCATACCTTTTATCTCTATGCCACAACCATTATTCAGATAACCTTAAATGTTTCATTTATTTACAAGGCGAATGATGTCAAAAGGATGATACTTGGTATCAGTTTGTCTCCGCTTGGATTTAACTTATCAGTGAGTGAAAAAAAAAGGTTTTATGGTGATAAAATAACTCAGGATTGAGAGTGGCGGCTTACTTTAAAAAAATGGCATATTCTTAACAATAAACTTTCTAAAGGAGAGAATGTTGTATCTTTGTAACTTTTGCACCTTGGGACACTGACAATTTCTTAGAACCAAACAGAAAGATTGGCATCATTTTTATTTCTTATTGTGACTTAAACCAATCGAGGCCATCAGGATGGCATCAAAATTAGCATTCAAAACCTTGTGTTTATACGAAAGAAAAAGAAATCATTTTTTATTTTTTTCTATGTTATTTTAAATTTGTTGAATATGAAATTATAAAATTATTGAACAGATTTTTGTTTGGCTATAGAAGGGAAATTTTTTGAAATGTTTTAGTTTTAAGAAGAAATTGAATTTATTTGAAATTTAGATTTTATTTAAATCATGTAGTTGCAATAGTAAGGATTGAAATGTTCTAAGTTCAACAAATGTATAATTTTTTAATAATTTCAAAATCTTTTGCAGAAAAGGAATGCATTCTAATCAGTTGTAATCTTTTTAAACAGAAGAAATGTTACATTTTATAAGTATATTTGAGTTATCATAATATCATGAGTAATTACCATTTTTTTTAACCATTATTACCATTTTTTTTTTAAAACTTGAGTAATGCATTTGGAACCAATAACCTTCTTCCATTTCGATTAGAATATTTTAGTAAAATAAGATTTTTTTCCTTCTTTTTCCCAAAGGTAGTTGTCTCCCAACCAAATAAATATTTGCATTATCAAATAAGTGGCCTAATTTCTGAAGAACGGGATATTAATATCCACCACTCTTGTTGCAATAAATGTTGTAGGAAATTACGTGTCAACATTTCATTCTATATTGCTCGCGATTCTACAATGACTGATTTCATTTATTGGGCTCAAATTGTGAGGTTCTATCCTTAGTGATACATGCATTTTTTATATCTTATAAGCAATATGCAATATGTATATATGTTTAATATTATATTTGCAATATGGCCATAAAGTGCCAATAAATATAACTCGTAGCGGTCAGGATGCGATTGAAATTTGCATTATCATGGAACGCAGAGTTCCAGCAGAGATCTGAGTGCATAAACCAGTCGGAAATCGTCCGAAACTTCTATCAGCAGTATCACTATTTGACCATAAAGTAACAGTTAATTCTTCTTATAAGAAATGATTAAAGCACGTCAAGAAATGATTAAAGCATGGATTTTCAGTAAGGATTTGAGTGTTCTGACTAGTTGGAAAGTGATAAAAGGTTTGACTAACGGTAAATTCTATCTGGTTAAAGAGTGACATTATGTTCTGTTTGAGCGGCTATGGCTCAAAAGCTCGTCACCCAACTAGGTGACCCAAATTCAAATTCCAGCGTCGGCTGATCGATACGAATTCTGTTCCCAGCTCGCACCGACCATAGAGCTGACATAAAATATCCTCAGAGGTAGATGGATCGTGGATTCGAATGCCCTTGCTGTCAAGTTAACTAATGGAGTTTTTTCCCTCCTTGTAGCACAAATGCTGGTTAGTTTCATAGAAAAAATCTCCACAAAGGCTAGTTTGTCCCAATGCTTTATCCATGTGTTCTCCTTTTTTGGGTTGGATTCAAAATTTCAAGGCTACGGAGTTGAACATTAATAGTCGTAAACTCAAAATCGGGTTGGCTGTTCAACTCCAGTTATACAGTAAAATATATTCTGCTTGTAGCTGTCAGGTAATGACTAATATCTTCTTATCTTCATATACGAAGCTCTAATAAAGATTTGAGTTTTTAGTTAATCGGAGATTGGCAGAAATTTCGAACGCAAGATTCCATTTTTATACATACGAAAGTGAATTAATAAAAACGTTAAAAAAAATGCCACAATACACTTTTGTTCCAATAAGTTTTATTAGGTATAAATTTGTTATAAAACTTGCTGACTAAAGAAACTAATATTTCATAGACAATACGAACGCTTTGTGTGGAATTTATTTTAGATGCAATTCATCCATCCTCGCCCAATTGAACACTGACTGAGCCTGTCCAATAGGTCAATAAAGGTCAGATCAAAGTATAGAAGATAGCCAAGCTAATCTATGAATCAAACTCATTAGACTCCAAATAAAGTAAAAAGAAATAACCCCAAATATAAACATTGTAACTCAATATCGCTATCACTTTCATGAATGGAAGGCTATTGATATCGAGATGAGTTTATTTATATTGTTACCGATATTCAGTCGCCAATTTGTCTTCAGGCTGATCTTATAAACAAAGCTGAAAGATATTTCAATAAAAGACATTATTTTTTCTTCTTCTTAAACACAAAAAAGTTTTTTTTTTCAATAACGGATAATCACCCGCTGAACACATTAGTAAGCTAGTCGCTTGCTACACTGTACGAAATTCCGGATCAAATTACGGTACTAATAAAATCCATTTTTACGGAACATGTTACGGAATACCGTAATTTTTACAGTAATAATTAACATGAAATTACTGAATACCTCAGATTAAATAAATTTTACTGCAAAAATTAGTAGTAAAATTTTACTGTGGAATATTTTGCGGAAAGCCAACCGGACTGTGTAATGGTCAGGGAGCTGATCTCATGCTAGAAAGGTCCTGGGATCGAATCCTAGACAAGGCATGGATGTTCTTTTATTCTCTGTACTATCTGTCCTTACTGCGGGAGCAACGTTGGTCCTTCTAATATGGTGCCCCTTAAGGACTTTCCAACAAATTTGTTCTACTGATACCTGAATGAGGTGTGTGAATCGAGTGGGCATTGGAAAAAAATTATTTTGCGGTAAAAATGGATTTCGCGGTAAAATGGTAACGGAAGATGCACCCCAGTTACCGATACTTTTTATAGGAATTTGAACCGGAATTTTTTACATTGTTCTGCCAAAATATTATGAAAATTCTGTGTTTTATTTTTGATTTAACAATAGCATTAAGATATTTAAAGCTTCTTGTGTTTTCTTGCGATAAAAACAAAATTTTATTTTACTTTTCATATAAAATTAGTATGCGTCAGGAATTGAAAGATAAATTCCCCTGTGTGCCCGGGGAGCTAATTTACAATCCAGCGGCATTTAACGATTCATTCTCTTTTTATTTCCTTTTTTCTTTTTTTTTTTCTGTTTTTTTTTGTTGGTTGTAATTGATCGTAACTGCAATGCAAGCTTTTATTTCTTTAAAAATTTGTTTCTAAACCAAAGAAAAAAATATCAAGAATCAAGATTTTTTTCTAATTAAGAAAAGGTCAAACAGGAGAAAGGGTCGAGGCCGCTAGTTGGAAAATTGAGCCCGAGGATTAGAAATACCCTTATATACCGATTAAGCTTTTCTTCAAATGTTGATGATAAATAAAAATGTATAAGCCAAAGTTATTTTATTCTTTTTTAATCCTTTTATCAGGTTTATTTTTTAGTAAAGAAAAGTTTTCCCAGATTGCTGTACACAGAAAACTTAATAAATATAAAAGTATTTCAGGCTTAATAAATATAAAAGCAAAGGCACCACAGACATCAGTTTTTTATTTTATTTATAAAGTTTTTTTCGTCGTCTATTTAATATTTATAGTTTTTTACTGTTAAGTGAGAAAGACTAAGCGGCAATGAGTTTCTTGAAATAAATAGTTGCATTCATCGTTATGTTCATAGATGATTTCATTTTTTGTATAGATTCAAAACATATTTTAAAGATTTTTGGGTATCTAAAAATTTCATTCGTGCATTTATTTTGAAGACTAACTTGCCCGACAGACCATATGAAGTTTTAAAGCCCTGTCATGTAGCAAAGTATTTAGCAATAGTTACTGTAAAAGTTTTTAGTTATATGCTAGAATTATCTATCATCCGAGGTTACTAGGGGTAACTTTTTCCACTTCGGATTAACCACTTCGGTAGAATAAATTTCGGACGCTAATTTTAGGAACAGTTTTGAGTTTGATCGCTAATTTAATAACTTCCTTATTTTAGTGAATATTTAGAATAAGTTAAGGCAAGTTTAAAACTTTTTACTTACATTTTAGATAATTTTATCACAAATTTGTTTAATAACTTTCATAACTTTAATAGCAGGACTCGAAACTCTATATTGAACAATAAACATGAAACATAACCTCAAATGGTCGTTTTGAAGTGTTTTCTTTAATTGGTTATTTTTCCATTTTCATTTTTACAATTTTTTTAACATTAGCTGCATTACTTTTGCTTTCAGTGCAAAGTTGAGAAAAAAGTCTGGTAAAATTACTGTGTTGTATAGTAAAGATATGACGGGCAAGGCTGACTCAGCCTTTTATCCCTTCAGTGGGTCAATAAATGAGTACCAAGCATGCTTGGGAACTAAACACTGGAGGTTTCGCGTTCGGTTGAACACCTAATCGGAACATCTGCTCCTGCACCCCCAGAGCCCAAGGTCAAGAAAACTGAGATGGACACAGTAGGCCTTGGACCTGTATGAACTGTTGCGCCACTGAGTTTAGTTTAGTATGGTAAAGATATATCTGCTAAAACCACGATTCTGGTTAATAAAACCAAAATATGTGGTATTAAAACCATTCATTTGGCAATTTTTCAGTTCAAATGGTTACGGTTTGCCAGAAATTCTGCGAAGTAATCGAAAGTGAAAAATATTAGAATTACCCAATATTATCTGTTTATCTTATCTAACAATGCACGATCATTAATTCATTCAACATTAAGTCCAGCTTTTGAGAAGGAAGTAAAATAGCTACGAAACCACATTTTCATCATCAAATAAAACGTCCTTATTCAATAAAATAAAGAACCAGAAATATTTCTGCCAATATTTTATAGTTTTTCAGCAACCTCTTTATATAAGACAGTTACGTGTTATTCATAATCGCAGACATAAGTCAATATACAATATATTTAGCACAGTATAAGAAATTTGTGTAAAAGTCTTTGCTTATTGCACAGAATCATTTTCTTGCACTTGGGAAAGAAAACGAATAAATCCAAGCTATTATTTTTAGAATACGATGAGAACATTCTTTAACTATATTTAAACTAGCCCATTCTTTTTTGGATTTCACTAAGACTATCCACTCATTCATGGTTGTGTTTCATGAGAGTTACATTTAGACACATAAACTTACAAAAAGACTTTTAAAGCCATTCGCAGACTAAACAGTTATATTTATATTTTGGGATCACTCAACACTGGTACAGTAACAGCTTAGGAATCTAAGTGTTGCTTTGCTTTGTGAAAAACTTTTGCTTATGTTTTAAAATAATTAAAACACGAAGGAAAAAAAAAGAGCAAGGCAAATTCGTACTCTATGAAGATTTGTTGTTCTAATGTCCCGTATTTTGAAGTTTTAAGTTCAATAATTATCACGATTATAGTTTTTTTAATTTATTTTGTTCATATTGCTCTATCTGAATATTAATCTGATTAAAAATTTCCGAGAATTAAAGCAAGCGTCTCGGGAAGGCCTTTTGATTTAATGAAATTCGTCGTTTTCATTCGAGGTTATACCAAATTCTTTCGTATTTATTGTAATATTACATTTATTGAAAACTTGCAAGAATCATTTTAGTTTCTTTTTGCCATGCTTTTATGACGTTTTTTGTCTAGTTTTTATGAAAATTTTGTCATATTCTTCTAGTTAACTTTCATAGAAAAAAAATTCTGGTAAAATTACAGTACTGTATGATCAAGCCATCTGGTAAAAAAAATCTCAATTATGGTTAATAAAATTTAAATGCACGGTTCATTTGGTAATGGTTCACCGGAAACTCTGTTTTTCAAAATTATAGTTGTATTATTACACATTTAGTAAAAAATATATAACTGAAAATGTCGCTGAAATGATTTTAATGCCATGCTCAAAAGGATCATGATAAATTTACCAAATTTGACATCATTTACGAAATTTTAAAACATATTATAAATTGATTTTTAATAAATTGATTAATAATGAAGAAATTGATTTTATTATTGATTTTACTAAAGTTATTTACAAAGTGCTTTGGTAAAAATTACCATGCTTTTTGTTAAATTAAAATTACCATGCCATAGAGCCAGCGACATGATAAATTTAACCATATTCTATTTGTTTTGACCATAATTTTTTTCTCGGTGTATGAGTTGAAATTCAGAGATACAAAAAAAATTTAAATTTAAATTTTTTTCAAGAACTTTAAGAAATTAAAATGAATTTTTAGATTAAAACTTTAGGTCTTCGCCCTTGGTGATCTTCACACAACTGTATAACTTAATATGCAATAACATTGCTATACTGCCATTCAAGTTAAATAAAAACAACTACCGTATTGGATTTAAGTAATCCTGCCCCATCATATAGTTCCGCTTATTTAAAAATCAAATTATACATTCATCACAAAACCAAAAGTATTCCAAATAAAATATTGAGCTGTCAGAAGGGTAGGGCAAAGGATGTTTCTGCTCAGGAGTTCGCGCAGGTGAAATTCGAGCACATTTTTATTAATAATAAAAATTTTATAAAAAAAAATCTATTTTATTACTAAGAAATTTGAAACCTTGTTTTTTTACTTTATCAAATGAATGAAATATAGGAAATAAAACACCCGTCATTATTAAGGTCCTTTCACCAAAAGAAATGGTATAAATCAAAATTAAAGTGTTAGAAAATAAAATTTATTAAAACTTTCTTAGACTATATTACGCCTTAGACTATATTAGAAACTATATTACGCCCTTAAACCGAAAAATTCTGCTGTTTTCCTTCGAAAACGGATTAATGGCGCGTACTTAAAATATAAAAATTAGATGATAGTGATAAATTAGAAAAAAATCTCAACTTGTTTTATAAGATAAATGAGATTCAAAAAAGAGAAAAAAAAATTCTATAATAAACTGAGAAAAAAAAGTATGGTCAAAAGCACCAGAATATTGTCAAATTTACCATGTTTCTGGCTCTATGGGAACACCAAAAAGCTCGGTAATTTTTGCCGAAGCGCTTTGGCAGTGATTTTGGTAAGTATGGCCTTGTGATATTCGTTGAAATATGGTTATTGTAGTAAAATTTGGTTATTTTATCATGATATCTTAGAGCATGGCATAAAAACCATTTACTTGATTAAATTTAGTTTCCAGTTTTATATTCTTTACTAAATGTGTGGTAAATTTGCGATGAGCCGTTACCATATGAAAGATAAAATTACCACTTGAATGGTTTAAATACCGCATATTTTGGTTTTTATTACAGGATTTATCGTTTTTTTCACAAGAAATTTTATTACCATACAGTACGGCAATTTTATAAGAATTTGTTTTGCGTTCATCTGTAAAATCGTGTATCCTAATTGATTCCTTTTACCTAAGGTACCGCAGTAAGCGAATAGTTAAACAGTCTCTTGACATGTCTTCCCTTGGTTCCAGCTTAGTTGTATCACGTAAAATATGGTTAAACTTGTTCTATTTTATTTTTTTTACGTGCGATACATAGTAAATCACGTTAAAATGCATTTGTGTCACTTTTCTGCAACATGAAATGTAGAATTATTGAAAAAAGGTAACTATTAAGTAATTAAGCATAAATCTGTATTTAGTGGCATAGATCTAATAAGATCTCTTTGTATTTTAAATACAATTATTATTCGTCTTGAGTATCTTTCAAAACATTTTTCCAATATACTTTGTGTGTAGTGAGTTACTTTCTTCCCTATATACAGTATACTCTCGATATCGCAAAGTTGAAGGAACGCTAAAAAAATTCGAGATAGTGAGTTTTCGAGACAACATGTTCAGAACTAAATATGTTCTAAAATGTAGAAAAAATAAATTCTGAAATATTATTCTAAAAAGTAGAGTCATAAAACATAAGAATAACTACTATTTAATATGTATGCCATGATAGTTGACTGTAAGTCTAAATACAACAATGATATATTTATTTTAAAAAGGAAGACAAAAATAATTATGCATTAAATAGAAAAGAATTGGTTAAAAATAATTTTACATTGGAATTTTTCCGAAAAAAATAAAATTCTTTTTCAATAAAAAAAAATTGACATAACAAGATTTTGAGGAGAAACTCTTCGACTTAGGAATTCAAATTAGCATTATGTTTATATATAATGCCAAGGGAAATTTTTTTTTTGACATAACAAGGTTTTCGATATATCTAAGTTCGAGTTATCGAGAGTATACTGTAATTTGTGTGTAGTGAGATTGATTTGTAGGTGTATTTTTTTAGGAACAAGAAAACAATTAAAGAAATAAGTTCTTTAGGTCTCCTAACTTTTTTTTATTCTCCTAAACGACAATTTTAGGAACTGTCTATCTCCCTAAATTATATTTGATTGATGCCACGCCACAGTTAAAAAGTTTTGTTTTTGTTGTCTCGGAACGGAAATAAGAACTCGCGAAACGGTATCAGTGCGGCAAGTAGGACCTAAAACGGAATGGTAAAAGAAAATAAAAAGTATCGCACAGAACTGTTTTCTTTTTATTCTAGTTTTGTAAGTTTTTCAGAATACCGTTCTACAAGATTTCATATTTGTTACGATTTATTGTCAATTTTAAGTCATGAGTTTTTATTCACATTATTGTTGGGGTTATTGTTTGAACTGATTTTAACCGTTAAAGTCTAATATCCGATAAGAGTTGATAATCATCAATTTTGTATACACCATAATATTTTTTAAATATCATTATTCCAAGTTTCTGTAGTAAATGGTGCAAAATCCATTAAAATAATCCCATCTTTTACTAACTTTACTAACAATATTATAATTTACTTTTATAAATGAAAAAAAAAAATGATATTTGACAAAATGTTTTTAATTCAACTTTATCAATCAGTGCATGCTGAATGCCGATATTTCCTCATGTGAGGTAAATAAGTGATATTAAAGAAAGAGAATTTTTTCAACATTCACTAGTGCATATGAAGGTTACAGTAAGTGCATTATGCAGGCTGAATGTCAACATTTGCTTATCTCTTCGATGCAGAATGTTAATTAAACATATTATTCATACTTTTTCAATTGCCTTGAATCAAGCTAGGTCAAAATGAGTAAAAATATTAAATTAAGATTTTAAATAAATTATGGTTATGAAATAGGGATAAATAAGCGAAGATAGGGACATCCCTCGTCAAATATGGGCTAACATCTCACTTGTAAACAAGAATTTTTTTTAAAAAAATTTCCACTTATTTGCAGTTATTTAAATCGAATAGAAACAATAATTCATTATTGAAATTTTTTTAATTATATAATTTATATTTTATTGCATTTTCGAATATAAATTAAAAAATTAAAATACGACATTTTTCGGATTTTTTATTTTAGTACAAATATAATTCCTATAATTTAATAGACTTTTTAGCAACTATTAGAAATGTTAATGCAACTATTTAAAATATGTTAAAATATATTTTACTGTTAATTAGGGTACCAAAAATGTATCTATAAAAGAGACACCGTTATTCCATTTGCGTCAAAGAGTTAAAGAAAGAGCATTTTCTCAACATTCACTAGAGCACATGAATGTTACTCTTAGTGCTACATGCATGGTGAATGTCAACATTTGCTGATGTTAGTGAAAAATAATTTTTTAACATTCATTGTTTGTGCATGTAGTGCGAGAAATAATGACAGTAAACAAACATTTCGGATGTTATCCACCAAATCGTTTATGTGATAGTGTGAAAGACTTTAACCCACCTTGTGCCAGGATTTGGTTTCCAACATTAAAGGCTTAGTGGTTGGGAAGCGTGATGCGGAGGGCGGGTTATTGCTATCATCTGCATCCGTTCTAAAAATCTAGTTTGTCGTTCCAAACCCATTACAAAAGCTACTAATTGTGTTCCATGAGTCGCTGTGGCTCAAGAAATAGAACGTTCGCCTCCCAATGAGGCCTGGTTGATACGAATTCTGCTCTCGGCTCTGACCAACCACAATGTTGACGTAAAACATTCTCAATGGTAGATGGATCATGGGTTAGAATCCCCTTGCTGTTGGTCTAACCGTGGGAAGTTTTTGTAATACAAGAGTATCGTATTAAGATCACATCAATGTGATATTTTGGTCCGTTAGAGTAAGAAAGGATGGTTTCATATATATTACCATGGACCGTGAAGGAAGAATTGCGAAATCACATGTATGGTGGTTAAAGTCTTGGCAAAAGAGACAACAAATAAATATAGAAGTAGTTAATCGCTATCAATTGCAGTTGCCTTTAAATTAATCTTTAGTTCTCCAAACTAACTTAGACGGCTGTAACCGAGATAAAAAACTTTAATTTTGGGAATGTCAAAAATTTCATTTGGTTGAATAAATAATAATCTGCTGTCAAAAAAAATGACAACATTATGCTTCTAATAATATTTCTTACTTCTTACAAAAATATGTAAGTAAGTTTGCACATAAAGTGAAAGCGTAGAAAAATGTTAAAAACTTACATTCATTTCTTTCAATTTTTTCAAGGTACAAAAAATTTGTTCTAGGGCGCAATAAAAAAACATTCACACCCAATTTAAAAAACTTTATTTTTTAAACGTGTTTTAAATTTTAAATCAAATCTCAGCAGGTAATTTTAGAAATACGTCTCTAAATATGTAACAACATATTTTTCAAAAAGTGCTACGAATCATCCAGATATTAAAAAAATTCAGTTTTGAGAGCTCTTACATATATCTTAATGCCGAAAAAGTAATTGAAAATAATTTGAAAGGCCGGAAAAAACCAAGCCTCGTCTGCTTAATGGTGTTCACATTTAAGAGTTTTTTTTATAAGCAAATCAGATGTAAAAGAAATTACGCTTATTTAAATGTGGGGTATTTATTGATGATAATGAACAAATGAACCTTAAATGATCTGATTTTGTTTCAGTGTAAGATTTAAGCGAGTGTACGAAGAATGTTAATTAGAAGAATGTTAACGAGAATGCCAAATTGTCTAAGAATAAAGTACTAAACAATTGCTCCTCGTACTCCGGCTTGAACATCCCCTGTCAGATGAGAGTTATGGCCGTTGATGCTCTGAAAAATAGATTCTCGTAAACACTAATATTTCTTTTAAAGTTAAGTAAGAGACGAATTATGGTTTAGCATAATTCCAACATTGAGGAAAAATGCATGGTCAAAACTATCGGAATATAGCAAAATCTATCGTATTTCTGGCTATATGGGAACACTGAAACGTTCGGTAATTTTTATCGAAGCTCTTTGGTAATGATTTTGGTAAAATTTACAGTAAAATATTGATTTATATTGTGTGTTGAAATTCAGCAAAGGTGCTAAAACTTAGTAATTTTATCATTGATAGCTTAGAGCGTACGCATAAAAAATTTATTTTATTAAAATTTTTTTTTCAAATTTTGTATATTTTGCTAAATATGTATTAAAAATAATTATGATTTTGAAAACCAGAATTTCCGGTAAACAGTTACCATATGAATGGAAAAATTCCCATATGATTGGTTTAAATTATATTTTGCAGATAGCAGTAAATTTAGTAAATAATTAAGTAAGTAAATATATAAACAAATAAAACATATTATATAAACCTAGATTAACTTGATAAGGGTATCGGTTACCCGATTCAATGGGTTGGGGGGTATAGAATTTGATTTCTTCGAAAATAAAGATTCTAAGAAAAATAAATATTTCAAATGACATATAAGTTGGATATAAACTAAATATAGTTGCAAATTCCAATATTTGTATGCTTGCAAATTTCAATTACCATATAAATTTGTATATTTGAGAAAAATTTATATTTTTTTGGAATTACAAGTATTAAATTTGAATGTAATAAAAATTGCATATTCTTAAATTTATATATTTTCATGTAATATCATGTTAAATGTAGTAATATTGTTGGATAATAAAAAGCTGAGAGATAAAGAGCTGGTCTCTAAATAAACAATTCAATAAAATAAAGATAATAAGTAAATCATTCGAATCCCGATATATTAATGACTCCACAAAAGATCATTTGTCCCAAGACGAAATTACATCACAGTTATTCTTTTCTTTATTCCGATTAAGTCACACATCTTTTTCGGTTCGTTCCTTCAAGTGCTTCTGTCATCATTACCAATGATGCCAGATTCACAAGGACAATATTAAAAAAATAAATAAAAAAAGAAAAAAAAGGATTCCGACTGGCGCGTGTCTGCTTCATTCAATTCCCTTCACATTTGACCACTAGTTAATGGCAATTAATTGACATGAGAAGACGTCAAATTATCTTCTAATAAAAAGAACAATTTCTTTGAATTAGGGAATATCAACTTCGCCATTTTTTATTACTTTTTGTAAACTGAAGTGATGAGACTGACCTTTAGTCGTCGCCTGCCGTTATCGAGATAAGGTCAGTTAATTAGTTCTAGAATATCGGGTACGATTCTTTGAAATCGGAGTGGAAAAAAATGAACAATTTGATAAGTTGGAAAGTGGAATTTTTTTTTATAAGCAAGATATGGTAAGAGAGATGTCAGAACGATTGATAAAAAAAGAAGAAAAAAAAACAGAAAGTTTGTACTTTAATGAGTTAAAGTCAAAATATTGATATTAATACCAACCGCGTTTTCTTTTTAATTTGCATTCTTGAATATGATTGCCTCATTTACGTTTTTAATTATTCATTTTTACTTCAAGCCAATTCTATAAATATATCAAACGGCTTTCTTTTTTAATACTGAAAATTTTTAGAACGCGCTTAAAAGAAAACGAAGATAAGGAAAAAAAGTTTATTTTAAGTAATTTTATTTTTAGCTTAAGTAATTTTATTTTTATCACAGAATTTTTTAATTATTACTTTTATTTTGTATTTATTTAAATTTTGTTTCTACCAAATTTATCTTTGCAATTTTTTGTATTATTTTTAAAAAGAATGCAAAATACAAAAAAATATAAAGTATTATAATCTATAAATCATATAAATATAATAATCAACTGAAATAAGTTTTCTTAAAATTATTTTTACACATTTTTTTGCTCATATTTATTTAAAACATTAGCTTACATTAGATATTTTTTCAATAAATATCATACATCCAAATCAACTTTATCTGATTAATTCAAATAAAAAAAAAATAGTCAAATTCAAATGCCTAAATAACTGTACAATTTGTAAAAATGTATTAAGGAGATTTTGAACAAACGCTTTTTATAAAATGTATTAAATACATATAAAACAAATATGTTTTTTAGATATCTCAGATATGCTTTTTAGAAATTTTTCATGAAGTTAATTTATAAGATAAATAGATTATGTTTTATATTTTTTCTATATTAGAAGTGTCAAGCTAATATTTCTGTGTGAGAAATATAGATCAAATTCTATCTGATTATAGTAATCAGTTATTTCTCTTACTTGATTAAAAGATTAACCTATTAATTTGATTACGAGATGAACCTAATAATTTGTATTGGCTAGAATAACAGTTATTGCTAATCGGTTTAAAGTTTCAAAGCAAATTTTAACTGGCTTAAGAGTAAATCAATTTCAGTATTTTTTAAATTCTGTTGCACTTTATATATTTTTCCTGGAGATCGCAAAGAAATATTAATTTGAGCAATCAAATATTTCTTTGTTATATGCACCATTGGCTATTATTAATTCAATTTTGACGCAAAATTTAAAAGTAGCATAAAATACATTCAAAATGGTTTTAGAAATCATAAAAATCAAGCTTATTTTTAATTATACTTATTTTTTTAACATTATACGGTGATTTTTATAAATGTTTTTTATTGTAAATTCAGGATTTTATTTATTTATTTTTCTTTTACGAAAATTACAACGATTAAAATCAAACTTTCTATGAGTCTTTTGTATAGACTTACATAATTTTGCAATTATATATTTGAGAATTATTTATATGAGTATATTATTTTAAAATAATTTCAATAAATAATAAAGCATTCAAAACCTAAATTTACTTTATATTCATTATGGATAGAGGGATATTTACCGATTATTTGGGTTAGAATAAAAAATGTAATTAGGATCTGTACTTTAAAACAAAGTCCGGGGTATAAAGTAAGAATCTGTATTTGAAATGATTTTGAAGAAATTTTTTTACCACAATAATAAAATCAAAAGAAATAGTTGAAAGAAAGTAATAAAGGCTCAAAGGTTGCTTCAAATTTAAAAAAAATCAATGCTTATGAATTTTGAAAAGTAAAAAATATTTTCTAACTACTTTTTTAGATTTTATGTTTTAGAACAAATATAATTCCGAGAATCTTTTCATTCAAGAACCAGACTTTTTAGTAACTATTAGACTGATTTTTATAATTAAAAAATACCAAAATATATTTTTGCTTGTAACTAGAGTCAGAAAAAAATATATTTATATAAAAAAGACAGTGTCCCATCTGCGTAAAAGGGTTAAATTAAAACCACATCACGATTTTAGAAAATTACATTCCAACCACACTTCACAAAAAAAAAATATTAAATGTAAACTTGACTAAACATATAAACATAATATCAAATTTAAAAAAAGTAAAATTAAAATATGCACTTACCACAATCTTTGCAAATGACCTTCTTAACCGCTCGCAAGATTCGTTTATCGTTCGGAATGGGTAAAGCAGTGGCAGTGACCGAAGGCCAAGCATATTTTGCTGACGGCACACCAAACACAAGATACTGGCTGCCCAGTTTCAAGTTGTTCTGATTTACCTCCAGCAAACACAGTTCGTTTCCACTTCTGTAATACACAACCTCGGTGTCCTCCTTACTGGAAGTGCCACCTTTGGAGGTGTTCGTTTTGAGGGCATTGTCCATCGCAAACCATGCTCGGATTGTTCCATCTCGCTGCACAAGGACACTCCTCAGTGTGCCCAGAAACACAGCCGGCGACAAATAAGCTCTTGTTTGGGCTGCATCCATCAAAGCTTTCATCGAAAAGTTGTCATTGTGACGACGCTGTTTCGATTGTTTTTTACCGTCCAGACACAACTCTGAGGTGTTGTTTGTGCTTATGTCCAGGCAAGGAGTGACCAACCACAAGGAACTCAAGCAAAGGAAGACCAGCAGAAGATGCCGGAGGATTTGGTAGATGTAGGGGAGGCGCATGACCTATCAAGATTGCTCTAAGGTGAGGCAGTTGAAAAAAAAACTAGGATTATGTCCTAAGATCCTAAGAAAATCGTTTGTTTGGGTTAGTTGAAAAGTCCACACGACTAGAAACTACGCAAAAGTAAACAAACTATCCAATAAACGTTGTCCAAATCGTAGAATATGTTCTTCGAGAAGGTTTGTTAATCACATAGGAACACAGAGTAAAATGTACAGAGGGTACTTGTTCACAAAGGTCACTATCCATTTATGATAAAGGTCTCAACACAGCTGCAATAAGGGCTTTAAATTCTGATAATGAGTAAAGATGAACTGTTCGAAAATAAATATATTTTTTAAAAAAACTTTCCTATACCTCAAAATTATTTCTTTTTAAAAAATAAATATAAATTTTAAACAAAAATTAAATTAAACACTGCACAAAATAGAAACAATGAAATATGACACTTTGTAGAAAGAACGTTTACACCACAAAAAAAATTGATGAACATATAAATATGTATAAATAAAGCTCTAAATTTTTGATTATTAAAGATATAACACGGCCTTACGAGGGGTCCTCGTGGTATCGGCAAGGCCCCGAAAACCACAGCCGTAGGAGGTAATATTGGAGGGACCTTCCGACTGGCATGACACCTGAGATGGTAAAGAACGAAATGTTCCAAAGTTCTACCTCAAGTCAGAGTGTTTTGCCTCTTGGATCCAGGGATGGGGAAGAAGAAGAGATCTTACTCGCGGAAGACACACTCGCATCCACAACGCATGCGCATTAGACTTCCACTGATGTCACTTTAAAAAAGTTAAGTTTTCTAAATCTCCTCGTTTCTCGAGGCCATTATCGAATCTATTTGAGACGAACGACACCTTCAGCCGATCATTTCACTTCTTCTTCGGAGGGTGTTGAAAATTATATCCGAAAATGAATCTGCAAATAGATCACACGGATTGCTAAATTTGATCCAGATACTGTAAGTTGCGAACTTGTTGCTTTCGATGCCGGCAACAGAAAGATTTTTGCTGTCTCCTAACTCCGCCCTTTTCCGAACGATATTCGTTCTTTTTAGTGAGATAATAGGCTCTGTAGAAAAAGAAGATAAGATATAAAATATCTGGAACTGGCCGGCCGATTAAGGAAATGGTTACGTCATTTTTTTTATTGTTGAAAATAAAAATAAGAAATTGAAACAGGATGTTTGCACTGCACCTTCTCTCAAACGCTTAATCTTTGTTTCCGGAATTTTTTATTTTTTTCAATTTAAATTCTGAGAATCGGAATCTATATTCAATGTCATGTGCATTAAGTGCCCGTTTAAGTACTTTAATAATAAACGCTTATTGGATAAATATATCATAATTCCAGTTAGATTCAAATATTGATATACGAAAAATTTGTTTGAAAACACATTAAAAAATTTATAATGTTGCTTTGATCATGGTTTAGAGCTAATTTTTAAATTAATTAGTCTTTTCTAATATTTTAGAATATAATATTAAGAAGCTTAATGTAATAAAAACAGCATAATTTACAATGAGGAGAAAGGTAAATAAAATGTTCAATTTTGCATTTATTTTCGTGAATTTAACAAGCATAAAACAGATTTAAAAAAAAATATTTTTGATAAAAAAAAAAAAACATCAAATTAAGCTTTCTCTCAAATGGCTATTCTTTGCTTCCGTAATATTATTAGTTTTTCGTCCTATTTGATGAAGTATTCAAACACAAGAAAGTTGTTTCAAAACGTACTTTATGATAGTTTTTCGTTCATATCTTAGCGTTAATTTTTGCTTTGACTAGTCTTTTCTAATATCCCAAACTATAAAATTAGAAAATTAGAGAATATACTAAAAACACTAAAATTGCAAAGATGAATGAAGAAAGCCGTGGTGGATCAGGGGGTAGAACGCTCACCTTCCACTGAGGTGAACCGGGTTCGAATCCCAACGATGGTAGGTCGATACGAATTCTACACCCGGCTCGCTTCGATCATAGCGCTGAAGTAAAATAACCTCAGTGGTAGACGGATCATGGGTTAGAGTCCCTTTCCGTTCGGCTAACCGTGGGAGGTTTAAGTTCTTTTGCTTTCCATGTAATGCAAATGCGGGTTAGTTCCATCAAAAAGTTCTCCAATAAGGTAAATTTCTCTCCCTACACTTGATACGGGAGTTACCTTGTCTTCTGGATCGGGTTCAAAATAACAAGGTTAACGTTGTTGAACATTAGTATTCGTAAACTCAAAATCGGGTCTTCTGCTCAACGATGGTTATAAAATTAAATATAAATGAAGCAAACGAAATTTTCAATTTCCTTTGCTGTTCAAGGTTCAATTTTATTTGAAATGTTCAAACACTTACTTTTGTGAATTCCTGCATGAACAACATAAAACAAAATAAAAGAAAAGATATTTTTGATAAAAAAGGCATCGATTTAAGCATTCTCTGAAAAGCTTAATCTTTGCTTCCAGAAGTTTTATTTTTTAATTTAAATTCGGGGAATCGAAATTTGTACTCAATGTCATTTGAATTAAATGCCGTAAATTACCGTAATAGTTAAGCGTTTATTGGGTAAATATATCATTATTTTCATCGCAGTTAAATATCGACGAATGGACAATTTATTTGAAAACATAACTTAAAACTCAGAATTTTGTTTTGGTCACATCTAAATGCTACTTTTTAAAGCGCTTAATCTTTCTTGAAATTCCTCACTATACAATTAAAAACTTTAATGCAATTAAGACATAAAAATTGCAAATATATTAAAATTAAGTTAATGGAATGTATAACTTTACATTGATTTTTGAGAATTTAAGAAACAACGAATTTTTGAACACTAAAAATCTTCGAATTTAGCCTTCTTTTTTTTCTTCAATTTAAATTTGAGGAATTGAAATTCAAATTTTATGTCATTTGCATTAAATGCCCACAATTACCTCAATATATAAAAGCTAATTGAATACATTATTTTTGACGTCTGATTTAAATATCGAAACACGAGAAATTTGTTTAAAAACATACTTTAAAATATGTTTTGATCATATCTTAGTGCCAATTTTTAATTAGCATTTTCTTATAATCTAAATTAAAAGATTAAAAAGTATAATTTAATCGAAACAGTAAAATTGCAAAGATGAATAAAGCTAATAGCTCAATTTTACATTAATTTTCATGCGGAGCACACATTTAAAAATATATTCTTGCTAAAAGAAATTGGATTAAGCATTCTCTCAATGCCTCATCATTGTTTTCAAAATTTTATTTAATTTGAATTTTAATCTGCATTCAGTGTTATTTGCTTTAAATGCCTTAAATTACTTCATTGAATTAGCACTTATTGTATATATACATCATTATTTTCATCGCATTTTAATATTGCCAAATAGAAAATTTGTTTGATAACATACTTTGAAACTCAGAATCTTGTTTTGGTTATATCTTTGTGTTACTCTCTCCTGTACTTTTCTTTTCCAGAAATTCCTAACAATACAATTAAAAAAACTGTAGTGTAATTAATTAAACTGTAAATAAATAAAAATTCAAATTAAATGTACAACTTTTATTTTTTTAATTTAGCAAGCAATATAAAATGTATTTAAAAAGATATGTTTTTTTAAAAAAAGCTTCGAATCAATCATTCTCTCAAATCTTTGTTTCTCTACTTTTTTTAAAAAAAATTTGAATTTGAAGAGTTGGAGTCTAGGTCATTTGTTTAACTTGTCATTTGTTTAACAATTAACTAGTAAACGTTTATTACATAATTATATCATTATTTCCAACTCATTTAAATATTGACACACAGATAAACAGACCCCAAATTTTAGAATCTAATTTTGGTCGTTTTTTAGTGCTGTTTTTTACTGTAATATAACACACACTTTCTTTAAACTCTTTATTTATGAAATTAAAAAGTATAGCGGGATGAAAGCAGTTAAGCAGCTAAGATATTAATGAAACAAATAATATGACCAATGTTACTGTTTTTATGTTTTTTTAGGGGGGGGAGGGGGAATTCAACAAACAATATAACGGCCGGGATAGCCTGGTTGGTAGGGCACTGGGCCCATGTCCAAGAGTTTGTGTTTTTGATTCTCGCCGACCGAATGGTGGCTAATGCACGCTAAATCTGCCGAGTCTCAAAATCCTCCATGTTCCCATAACAAATCAATACCTTTGGGGGTACTGATCCAGGAGTTTTCTTGTCTTCTGGATTGGTTCGAAATTACAAGGCTATGGAGTTGAACATAAGTAGTTGTAAACCCAAAATTTTGTCGGCTGTTCAACGACGGGTGCAAAATAAAATAAAACAAACAATGTAAGATGCACTTAAGAAGATGTTTTCACCAAAAAAAAGAAGAAAAAAACATGGAATAATGTTGCTATAACAGCATTATTTTAATACATTGCCAAAAAATACATGGGTATGTGTTTAAAACCTATTTATTAACAAAAAAAAAAAAAGAAGGATTCCGCTGAGGTCACCGGTGTCCAAAAATCATGCACAATAATGTTCAAACTGACCAACGGAAAAATGCAAAAACAAATATAGTTATCAGAATAAGAATATTTAAAAATAAATAAAACGAATACTCATGAAATACTGTACATAATTGCACAAAGGGAAAAAATATTCTCTATGAATACATATTCAAGAAAGAATAAAAAGGAAAAAAACTTTCATAAAAATGTATTTTTTATTTTTATTTTATAACCATCGCCGAACAGCCGACCCAATTTTTTGGGGTTTACGACTACTAATGTTAAACTCCATAGCCTTGTAATTTTGAACACAATCCAGAAGACAAAGGAACTCCTAGACCAAGTATTGGAAGAAATTTGCCTCCGTGGTGGACTTTTTGATGGAACGTAACCCGCATTTGCATTACATGGAAAGCGAAACCACGAAAACCATCAGTTAGCCTGGCGGCAAGGGGACTATGATCCGTCTACCACTGGGGATATTTTGCGTCAGCACTGCTGGTATCATAAAAAATGTATTACTAAATTTTTTTTTATTGCAATAAACATGGAAAAAAAGTATTGCTTGTTTCTTCAAAATGGTAGTAAAAAAACTAATTAAAGTCGCCTGTATTAACTAAAAATTTAATATATGTCACATTTAAAAGCTGAATATATTTTTAAAATCAGTATGTGGGCAAAAGGGAGTATAAGTAGAAAAAGTTCTTGCAAAAAATTACTGTTGTAAAATGAGGGATTTAATAAATTTTATTTAGTCTACATTCAGACATGCTACTTTTTGAATTACAGTGTTATTTTAATGAAATTTTTTTTAAAAAGAAGGTTAATTATTAATTGAAATTGAAGTAAATTAAAGTTAATATTCAGTAGAATAAAAAAATGCATGGAAATTTCAAAATTGTTCATACGTAGATCAATAAGACTTCGATGATCTAGATTCCCGAATTTAGGCCGGGAGAGTCTGTTTGGTAGGGCTTCAAGCCTTTGTCGAGGTCGTGAATTCGACCCTCGCCGCGGAAGTAAATGCTGCCTGGTGCATGTTAAATCTGTCGGGTCACAAAGTCCTCCGTGTTCTCATGTAATAAAAAAAAGAAATACACCTCTGGCTGTACTTAATTGGAGATGATCATTCTCTGGTTCAGGTAAAAATTACGATCTGTGGCTGAATGAATGGATGTATGAATGAGTCCGTCCTATAACCGGGCTGTGACGAGTGTGTGTGGCTGAAGATATTCTTGGACATAGATGGCACCACTGGAAAACAAGAAACGTAACCTTTGCCTTAAATTCGCTTGCTTTCACCAAGTAAGCTTGCTGATATTGGCATTCGAAACAACAACAACAGAGTCACGAATTAGCATAATCCATCAATTTTAATGGCCCGTGTTTAAAGGCCCAATACGGATAGAGAATGCCCTTTTTTATGGTCGAAATAAAGTGTTGCGGGTTGAAGGGAAGGACTCGTTTCCGGCAGGCTAACCAAAGAAGGTGTTTTCACACACAGGTTAGTTTCACGGTTTCAGGTCAGTTGAACTTAAATGTTCTTCCCAATACATTACAAGTATCTGAAGGGGAGCCGTTGTGGCTCAGGCGATAGAGTGCTCAGCTCCCAATGAGCTGACCGAAGTTCGAATCCCAGCTATTGCTGGTCAAAAGGAATTCCGCACCCGGGTCGCACCGACCACAGTGCTGACATAAAATATCTCCAGTGGTAGATGGATCATGGGTCAGAATCCGATTGCTGTCGGGCTAATCGTGGAAGGTTTTCATGTTTTTCTTCCCCATGTAACGCAAATGCGGTAAGTTCCATCAAAAAGTCCACCATAAAGGCAAATTTCTCCCAAACCTTGATCAGGAGTTCCCTTGTCTCTGGGTTCCATCAAAAAATTCTCTCCGTAGCATAGTTTGTCCTGATGCTTGACCCAGGAGTTTCCTTGTCTTCTGGGTTAGGTTGAACATTGCAATGCTACGAAGTTGAACATTGATGGTCGTAAACTGAGAATTGGGTCAGCTGTACAACTGTTATTATGATATAAAATAAAATAAAGATTGTGAAGGAAGCCGTGGTGGTTAGGGGACAGAATGTTCACCTCCCATTGAGGTGACCCAAGTTCGAACTCTTGCGGTGACTGGTTGATACGAATTCTACTCCCAGCTCACACGAACCACAGTGCCGACGTAAGGTATATCCTCAGTCATAGACTCATATCTTCAGTCATGAATTAGAAACCTTTGCCGTCGGGCTAACCATGAGAGGTTTTCTTCTCCATATAACGCAAATGCGGGTTACTTCCATCAAAACGTCCTACAAGAAGTTTTTTTTAAAAATATATATCCGTCGTTGAACAGCCGACCCACTTTTTAGGTTTACGACCACTGACTCCGTAGCCTAGTAATTTTGAACCTGTCCAGAAGACAAGGAAACTCCAGGATCAGTACCCCTAGAAGTATTGATTTGTTATGGGAACATGGAGGACTTTGCTACTTGACAGATTTAGCGCGCATCAGTCACCATTTACTACACGGGGAGTCTTCGGCCGGCTTCGATCGAACCGAAGAACTCTTGGACATGGGTCCAGCGCCCTACCGACCAGGCTATCCCGGCCTTTAAAAAGTTTAGTTTGTACCGATCCAGGAGTTCTCTTCTCTTCTATTTTGGTTAAAAAAATTTTATGGCTAGGAAATTGAACATAGATAATCTTAAACTCAGCATTCGGTCGGTTTTTCAATGCCGATTCAAAAATTAAAAATAAGAACTTATATGGGAAATAGTTACTCTTTTATGATTGCATTGCTAATTCCTCAAAATTTTAATATAAAATACAACAAGAATTAATCTTTCAGTAAGTATATTGATAAAAATGAGTTTTTAAGAAACATTTTTCTTTTTTTCTTTTAAAATTCAGTTTTGTCTAATCACAATATGAAACTTTGAATGCTTGAATTTATAATGAATGTCTTGAATCCTTTTGATAGAAATATTATTTATTAAAAAAAATTATTTACTAAATAGTTAATTATAATTTTTTATTATTCATAAAATTCATCGAAATATTATTTATTAAATTAGATTATTTATTAATATGTTTAAGAACAATTAGTAAATGAATGCTCAGTTTTGATTGAGCGTTTTCGACGCCTAATATTAGTGTTTTTCATACCAGCATCCCACTTAAACATGTATTGAGGAGAAATTTATCTACAACTTAGGCCAAATATCATACGCTCAGCTAATTTTCACTCGCTGTGAATTAAATACTCAAATTTAATCTTCTTTAACACATAATTGCAACACCACGTGATATTTATTTTGTTCCATTTTAAAACAAATCATCGACTAAACACCTGCGCTTATCAGATTTAATAGACAGATGGCGTAAAAATTATTGCACCTGTCTAGTCAATGATAAAGTGTAAAAATGTTTTGAAAAATTTTTTTACGAAAAAAAAAAGGAAATATACATGTGAATATTGAGATTTTTGGCACTCTCATTGTGTGAAAAAATTATAATTTTTATCATTGAAGTGAAATATTAACTGTAAAAATAAGAGAGTCAACACTTAAAGGTTCTTTTCTGAAAAAAAGATTTCATTTTTCTTTCATGTTAGCCTTATACCATGTTAACATATGTCTGGATATTCCTTATTTATTCAGAAACTAGGGATTGTTTTCGAATAAATTTTGTTTCTTTCAATTAATAGAAATGTATTTTATCGCACGTGTTACCGATTTTAAATTTTGAAGATGTAATGAATTTGTTTTGAAGGTGTAGTTTGATACTTTTTAAAAATTGATTTTTGTAAAACTTTAACTTCGAAAACTTTTTAAAACAACCTTAAAATTTAATCAAGCTCAATCGAATATATTTCAATGAATAATATGGAACAAAAATTATTCCAAATTATTAATTCGTTACTGAATAATTAAGAAAAATACGGGCTTGTAACAGGATACCTGAAAGTGACGTAGTGTGTGTAACTCAATCCTGCAAGCTTAAATAACATTGCATCTTTAACATTTTTTTTTTTGTCGTTTAAATTACTAAATCAGCACACACTGTAAAAGCAGTATATTTGCTAAAATCAGTCCAAATGTGATGCTTCGCGTTGCTTTCCAATTTTTAAGGGGCTCTGTAACTGAAAAAGTTATTGTCAACGAATTTAGTAAGAATCGCATTATACAGGTGAATATGTCGATCCCCTATTTTTGATTACGAGATACGTTCTATCAATGTTCATTTCCATAGCCGTGTAATTTTGAACCTAACCCAAAAGACAAGGGAACTTTTGAATCAAGCATTGGGGCAAACATGGGGCTTCATGGAGGACTTTTTGATGGAGTTTACTCGCATTTGCGTAACATAGAGAAGAAAACCACGAAAACTTCCCTCCTTTAGCCCGACGGAAAGGGGACTCTAACCCATGATTCGTTTACTACCTGAGAAAATTTTGCGTTAGCATTGAGGTCGGTGCGAGCCGGGAGCACAACTCATATTAACCAGCCACAGCTTGGATTCGAACCTGGTTCACCTCATTGGGAAGCAAACGCTGTATCCCCACAGCAACCGCGGTTCTCTGATTACGGGATCGTAATGGGATGTTGATTGTATAAATCGACGGCTGCAGATCATTATTCCTATAGACGTCATGTGTCACATGATGTTAGACTTGTGACGAAATTTGGATTTAAATGTTATTGCCATATCTTTTTAAAAATGTGTAATTTCTAATTCTTTGATTGGAAGTGAAGAGGATTTTTTGTAGAGCTCAGCAGTCGAGGATGAAGTACAGAATTCATACCAGAGTAGTAACCGTATGACAACACAGTTAACGATTGAATCCGATACAACGTTCTTAAATTTTTAACTCTTCGGTATGCCTTAAAAATTTTCATAGGGGCCGTTCAAAAAGTACGTACATCCCGAAGGGGGGGGGAGGGGATTTGTTATTATGTACGGTTTTGTACGATGGGGAGGGGGGGGAGGTATTATACAAAGTACGTACTTTATAAACATACACCAAATTTAAATTTGACTTTATCCTACACCCTCCTTAAGTAAATATTTAATTTTATTTAAAACATAATTATTTTAATTTTTATGAAAAAGGGGGGTAGACTAATAAAATGTACGTACTCTAAGGGGGGGGGGGAGTAAGACCTTATGTACGGTAATGTACGAAGGGGGGGAGGGGTTTAAAATTTCTCCATTTTTGTGTACGTACTTTTTGAACGGCCCATAGCGTTATGATTTTTGAAAATTTTTTTTTTCTTTTATTATGATTCTTGAATAAATAAATTTTTCTCATTCTTAAGTTTTTCTAAACGTAATTTAAAGTATTTTTTTTTCTAAAAAAATGGTTGGTGAAAATGTAAAATTAATTTTATCTAACATGCTTAAAAATAGTTTTTGAAAGTAGTAAGTTGATTTAGAATATTATTCTCATTTTCATTTCATTGTTCGTAATGCATCGATAATTTACGATCAGCAATTGTCCGACTTTTACTGGTGTATAAGTCGGCCCCCTAATATTCGTAAAATTTGACTCATACACCGAGGTGTACGGTATGTATTAATACATTTTGATTTGGTTAGCAGAAATAGTTAGTAGTTCCCCCCCCCCCCGTCTTATTTACAGTTATTTAGTATTTTTTCCTGTCTATCATGCTGACATTTATTTATATCAACCAGATTTATATTTACAACAACGAGCAAGCATTGCTTAATAACACTCGGTTAGAGCGTAAATAATAAGGATTTTACTATTATAATATGTTTACAATGAATCGTATAATTGAAACTTAGGAACATTTTTAAGGAATCTGTTGTGCTCGTTCTGCGTAAAATGCACCAATCGTATTCTCAATTTCTAAATATATATTTCATATGAAATTGTATTTCGATGAAAAAGTTTTCACTAAAAAATATAGTGGGTTAGCGTTGGAAAATATATTACTAAAATAAAAAAGATTGTTTTCAAAACAATTTAATCCGACACAAAATCGTTTGTTTATAACATAAAATTATTGAAGGAATATCTCTACTCTTCTCTTGAGATTAAAAGAAATGAGACTTTTTTGTTTCTTTTCGAAGGGTAGTGTCAAAACATCTTGGAGCAAACTCTAAAAATCCAAGTCAGGGAATTCAACCATTGAGTACGTTAAAGAGAGTTACTTTGATTGTAGTATTATATCCGTCATTGAACAGCTGACCCAATTTTTTGGGTTTACAACTACTAATGTTCAACTCCGTAGCCTTGTAATTTTTGAACCAACCCAGAAGACAAGGAAACTCCTGCATCAGTACCTCCAGAGGTTTGATTTGTTATGGGAACATGGAGGACTTGCGACTCGACAAATTCAACGTACATCAGTCACCATTTACTACACGGGGTGTCTTTGGCTGGCAGGTTATAGTAAAAGGCACCTTTGTGGGAAAAAAGTTTGTAAAATTTCAATCTATAGAAGCTAAAACACACTGTGCGTGATGCAATAAGCGTTGAGATAGTATAAAAGAGGTAGATATAGCAAAAAATTGAAGTTGCAGCAAAAAATTGAAACCTCACTACATCTTAGAACAATATATAGATTTGATTTGGATATATGAATAAATAAATAGCAAATTGAATAAGAATTAGAACATTTTAAGTAATGGAAAATAAGACAGTTGATTTTGTTTTCGATTAGCAATTAAATTCCTTTAAAAAAAATAAGTGGGAAGTAAGTAGAAGAAGCAGTCAATTTTCGATTAGGTTCTTGTAATTTGAAGTGAAATGTTTGGGCAAAAGTCTACTTAATCGCATCAAACTGTTCAATTTTGAGCTTGAGATACCAATCGTGAGTGAGTTTTATCAGCTATAGCACTGTCTCCATAAAGAGCTAAAGTCTCACAAATAGCTTTTGCGGGTTTAGAACCTTGATTAAAAGCAAAGAGAAAGAAGTATCCAAAGGCTCTTTTGTCTCAACTTAACATAGTCTTTTAATGGTTTATTTGAATATTAACATAAACTATCTTTCTAAAAGAACAAAATGAAAACAACAACAGCATAGATTTTATTTGAACAAAACATACTCTTACAAATAATTTTAAACATGGTGGGAATTTAGTTCCTAACCCAATAAAATTTTCATTTTACTATAAGACTGCAAAAAGTTTAAAACAACAAATTTTTGAGTTTTGTTATTTTTTGTTGTAATGTTCTTTTTAAAATAAATATAATATACAATATGTATACATAAATAAAAAAACTCTAAATTTTTTTTATTTTTAAAAAAAGAACAATTTGTAAAAATTTGCATTTATATCTCTTTAATTAGAAAAAAAAAAGAAATACCACTTTAAACTTAAATACATATGTTTAATTTTATGTTGTTTTATATTTTCAAAGTTGCTTCACATAATGATGGAAAGATGAGTGTTGTCAGTAAGATAATTAAAAAAAGAAAAGAAAAAAAGAATAAGATAAAGTGTAGGATTTTTATTTTAGTTTCACAGCAAGATGAGCAAATCAACATACAGGAGTAACATAAATTATAAATTATTTTTTCAAGAAACAACACACAAAATAATTTAAATAAACCTTTAAAATAACATTGAAAAATGGAGGAATGTCTTTGTGCAGCGCCAGATGCACCAATCAAAGAATTTTAACGTTTCTCCAAGCTTTTGAACTTTGCCTCTGGAAAAAATAATAATAATGAATACATTTTAAAATAGTCATAAGATTAACATTATTTTAATTAGAAAAAAAATATAAATGAATATATAAAAAAATAAATAAATTAATTAAAATAATAGATAGCATTCATGACTTTTGCTTAAATATACAGTGACATAATTGGAACTGTTTGAACACCTGTGATGCATAATTTATGGCCAGTGAGGTAAAAACAGCCCACAAAGTTTTTTACACAGCCGCTGAACAGTCTTAAGAAAATTGGAAAATTTATCTGTGTTTTGTAACAGTAAATTATCTAGTTCAGAGCATTGGATTGTAACCATTGTACTTTGGCAGTGAGTTGCTATGACAATGACAGTATTTATAGAAATGTAAATGATGTAAATGAAGAAAAAAAAACAGTTCAAATATAAAAAAAGGATTGTTAAATGAAAGAATTTTAAATCCATAACACCAATCTTAAGAGCACTATAATAATCTGATATGATAAAATAGCAATTAAAATAAATGATTCCTTAACTTTCTATTTTCCTTTCCCTGTACCTAGAAAATTTTCGTGATTATTTATTAAAAAATTGTATAACTATATTTTTTCGATTTATAAACATTAAATATTTGATTATTTTTTAATATCTACAACTGAATCAATTATGTAAGTCTTTCACGCAACTATAAAATAACATAACTAAATAATGTAATTTTCACCTAACTTTCAAATTGCAACCTCGGATTTTACGATTCTGTATCAGCCTCCAACAAATTCTTTGTTTTTAAAGTTTTTGTGGCCTGATCTCCAAAAATGGTTGAGTATGTCTATTGTAGAGTAATAATTTTCATAACAGTAAAGTATTTAGTAGCAGTAAATTATTTCAGTCAATTAAAAGTTCAATATATTAATCGAACAACCAGTTATTTTCATTAATACAACTAGTCGTATTTTGTTAATACCTAGTAAGAATTGTTTGCTAAGAGTAATTATATGACTACAAAGAGTTAAAGGTATAAAATTGACCTAAATACCAATTTTTTATTATCTGACAAAAGTTGATTTTCTGGTCAAAACATCAGGTAAGACATTTTTCTTTAAAGAATATTTATTATGTATTGGAGATAAAAATGGAATGGGCTCTAAATAAGTAAATATGCTCAAGTTAATAAAAAATGAATTAACTTATGTAGATTGAAATAGTTGGAATAAATAGGCAGAAAAAATATCACTGAATTTAGCGTTTGTTAAAGTCCTCTCAAATTAATATTAACTGAAGAACATTTTAAAAAGAATTATTAATTTTTTCTCTTAAAATAATATTGGTAAAAGCAGAACATCTTTTGAGTATCATTTAGTCATTGCAACTTTTGAATTATTATTTTAATCTAAAATTCAGTGAATATATTATGAGAATTTGGAATAATGATTATCTATTAAAAACATAATATTTAAAAGTATTGAGTGAGAATAATATGTTATTAAAAATGAAAAAGCTTTGAAAACAATAACTAAGATAATTTAAATTCAAGACTACAATTACAGAAAAGTTGAAACTAAACTTGAAACTATTAATTCAGTATAATTTATTACTCGCAATTTTTATTTTACACCAAAGGTTGCAAAGCCTTTATTAATTACAGCATATGAAAGTACCCTCTGAACAAATCCCTATTCCTATTTTTGAAATAATGAAGTAAATATAAGTATGCTCCCTTTTCCAAGTTATAGGGTTATTTTAAACAGCAAATGTTACTCCAAATATGATGACAATATTTAAAGTTTGCAATCAAAAAGCAGCATTGTCTGTAAAAGGTTGATAAAGTTTCATTATAGTTTTCGTTCATGTGTTATCAAAACAACTTACTAATTATTTAAAAAAAAAACTTTTATTACATTTATTTTCATGCGCTGCACTTTATTTAAAATAGTAATAAAACATTTTAAAGGGAAAAAAAAACATTATTTCAGCAAAAAATCACAAAAACAATTTTTTAAACATTTTCTTAATTTATACTTGTAATAAAAAACTAATTTTGAATTTGAATAAGCTATGAAATAATTTTGTTGTGAGCAAGTGATAGATTATTCAAAGTATTATTAGCTTGACAAATTTTTCTAATGATATCAAAGGACCTCTATAGTTTCATTAATAATAAGTATTAAGCAATTTAGTAAGTAATATAAGTATTAAGTACCTTTTTTCTTTGATTTTGTGCTTTTTAAAAATTTAAAAAATTAGTTCTACCTAATAAATTTTTGGTACTTTTATAAATATTTTTAATTTTT